>NC_091187.1:41500669-41543169 GCF_040958095.1 Procambarus clarkii | reverse complement strand
AGAATTAAGCAACACTTACCATACTCTTTTTATATTCACTGTTAACTTTTAGCTCATGTGACAGACTTTCCACCTGCTCAACAGTTTCAAGTAGGGATGGAAGAATGTCTTCCAGGATTGGTATATCTCCATGTGTTTTTGACATATGGGTTTCCGTCATTTTGACAATATTCAGGATATCCCCTGATAAAAATGTCAATTTTGATAATTCCTTCATCATGTATTCCATTATGCCAAAACCATAATCATAATCATCTGTATCAAACCTTATTACAGGTAAAACCAGTAGGCAGTCTACTGTATTTTATCAAACCGTTATTAGTATAATAGATCTCGTAATAATTTTGCAAAAATAATGGCATTTACTATTTTTAAAAGATTATTAGCAAATTTACAGAAATGGTGCATTCGGAAGACAAAACCAATTTTTCACTTTTGACAATTGAGCACCTGCTACATCCAGATTCTAGGGAGGAAAGGAAGGACGATCTTACTGGATCCCATAGCCTCTCCGAGGCACAAACCAGGCTTTTACACAAACCCCCCCCCCCCTGCACCCGAGCTTTTTAAAATAGTAAATGCCACTATTTTTGCAAAATTATTACGAGATCTATTATTCTAGAGAATAATGCATATAAATGCATATATGCATATAAATACAAAAGTAAATCAAATCTTATCCTTGTATAATATACAAGCTGATGTGAGATCCCTGTCTACAGGTGGACTGGAACTATTATCCAGTAGGCAGTCTACTGTATTTTATCAAACCGTTATTAGTATAATAGATCTCGTAATAATTTTGCAAAAATAATGGCATTTACTATTTTTAAAAGATTATTAGCAAATTTACACAAATGGTGCATTCGGAAGACAAAACCAATTTTTCACTTTTGACAATTGAGCACCTGCTACATCCAGATTCTAGGGAGGAAAGGAAGGACGATCTTACTGGATCCCATAGCCTCTCCGAGGCACAAACCTGGCTTTTACATAACCCCCCCCCCCCTGCACCCGAGCTTTTTAAAATAGTAAATGCCACTATTTTTGCAAAATTATTACGAGATCTATTATTCTAATAAGAGTTTGATAAAATACAAACCCTGGGGCCATAGAACGGCTATTTAATCCCCTTGAACGGACCTGTGCATGGGCCACTGAGGCATCGAAAAAAAACAGACCGGCTTGGGAAAAAAGCAAAATTGCCGGTCTATGGCCCAGCTGATGGCTGTGCATGAATGGCTAATGGCTGTTAGTTATGGAGCTAGGTTAGACTATGTATGTTTAAATCTCTGATTTAAACAGAGCCAGTGTTCAGTCAAATAACTGAATTTATCAAATCTTATCCTTGTATAATATACAAGCTGATGTGAGATCCCTGTCTACAGGTGGACTGGAACTATTATCCAGTAGGCAGTCTACTGTATTTTATCAAACCGTTATTAGTATAATAGATCTCGTAATAATTTTGCAAAAATAATGGCATTTACTATTTTTAAAAGATTATTAGCAAATTTACAGAAATGGTGCATTCGGAAGACAAAACCAATTTTTCACTTTTGACAATTGAGCACCTGCTACATCCAGATTCTAGGGAGGAAAGGAAGGACGATCTTACTGGATCCCATAGCCTCTCCGAGGCACAAACCAGGCTTTTACATAACCCCCCCCCCCTGCACCCGAGCTTTTTAAAATAGTAAATGCTACTATTTTTGCAAAATTATTACGAGATCTATTATTCTAATAAGAGTTTGATAAAATACAAACCCTGGGGCCATAGAACGGCTATTTAATCCCCTTGAACGGACCTGTGCATGGGCCACTGAGGCATCGAAAAAAAACAGACCGGCTTGGGAAAAAAGCAAAATTGCCGGTCTATGGCCCAGCTGATGGCTGTGCATGAATGGCTAATGGCTAATGGCTGTTAGTTATGGAGCTAGGTTAGACTATGTATGTTTAAATCTCTGATTTAAACAGAGCCAGTGTTCAGTCAAATAACTGAATTTATCAAATCTTATCCTTGTATAATATACAAGCTGATGTGAGATCCCTGTCTACAGGTGGACTGGAACTATTATCCAGTAGGCAGTCTACTGTATTTTATCAAACCGTTATTAGTATAATAGATCTCGTAATAATTTTGCAAAAATAATGGCATTTACTATTTTTAAAAGATTATTAGCAAATTTACACAAATGGTGCATTCGGAAGACAAAACCAATTTTTCACTTTTGACAATTGAGCACCTGCTACATCCAGATTCTAGGGAGGAAAGGAAGGACGATCTTACTGGATCCCATAGCCTCTCCGAGGCACAAACCAGGCTTTTACATAACCCCCCCCCCTGCACCCGAGCTTTTTAAAATAGTAAATGCCATTATTTTTGCAAAATTATTACGAGATCTATTATACTAATAACGGTAAATAAATAATAAATAGTAAATAAATCAAAATCAGTTACATTATTTTATCTTATTCATAGCATAAATGTTCTCGAAGATTACTAAAAAGAAATTGAATTAGACTACAGCAAATTGGCAAACTTTACCTTGTATCTGTTTCCACCGAGTTTGTTTGGGGCGTTCTTCAACATATCAGCAATACTTGTCTCAACATCTCTTTCAGTTGCATTAGTGTGGGTGTTGATACAGGCTTCTGGAAATTTATAAGAATTAATTAATATATATAATTATAATTCACTTTGCTATTCCCCATTCCACAGTCCTCTCGTCCTTCCCACTTCCCTGTCCCCACATCATCCCCACTATTCCCACTTCCCTGTCCCATCGTCCTCCTTACCATTTTCCCCTCGCCTGTCCTTCTTCCTCCCCCACCATCTCCCATTCACCTGTCCCTTTGTCCTCCCCAGCATTCCCCTGTCCCCACCATCCCCAACTCCCCAGTCCCCTCGTCCTCCCCACCATTACCCTCTCCTCTGTCCCCTCGTCTTCCCCACCATACCCCCCTCTCGTCCTCCCCACCATTCCAAACTACCTCATCCGATGCATTCTATAATGGTCTGATGCTTCCATCAGAAAATTGGGAACATCAAATGATCTGATATTCCCATCACTGAAAAATAAGAACAGCTAAAAAAATGAAATGAAAAAAATAAAAAAATAAACTATACTCATGAAATGAACAGTATGGTAAACAACACAGCTCAATTTCAATGCAATGTCACACAAAATTATTAAATCGAAATGAAAATAAATTGAAATCTATGAAAATTCAAATTATCAATACAATCGGAAATATTGAAATAATATCGCAACATAATATAGTGTGGGTTGCTCTTACGTGCAACAGACGGTGCTGTTTTTCAAAAAAGGCATGGTTTTACCTGTCACAAGTGTGGCATCTATACTTATACTCACGAAATGAACGGTATGGTAAACAACATAGCTCAATTGCAATGCAATGTCACAATAACATTTAATAACAATAATAACAATAACATTTAAATATACTTTAAGATATAATCTAGAAGAAAATAAGAACATTGAAACGGTTCATGAACTCGATTTCAATAAAGGACACTATGGGGAACTTTGAAAAACAGTTAATGAGTATAATTAGACAGACTTGTTGCTAGGCAGAGGAGTAAATAATGAGATATATGGCAAATTTTGCAAAATATACGGCACACAAACATTCATACCCAAACAAAGCAAAATGCTAGGTAAGAACAAAGCAGTTGGCCCGTAGGGGAAAGGAGATACCCACAAGACTGGAATACAAGTCATTAACAAGCACACAAGTACTACACTACACAACAACCGCACTACTACCAGAACTGGACGAATCACTACCAAAACAACACATTGCACATCACTACCAAAACAACACAACACAACACAAGCATTGGCAAAGAATTATAGACCAGTTGCACTAACATCCCACATAATAAAATTATTTGAGAGTGATCAGGAGTCAGATTACTAGTTTTATAGAGACCAATGACCTCCACAATCCAGGCCAACAAGGATTTAGAGCAGTTTCTATGATCGAGCCACTGAGATCTATAAAGAATTCTGATCAAGAAAGAGATCTAGGGGTGGTTTTAGATAGAAAACTATAACCTGAGGATCATATTAAGAACATTCTGCGAGGGGCCTATGCTACACTTTTTAACTTTAGAATTGCTTTTAAATACATAGGTCAAAAAGTTTTAAAAGTTTTAAAAGTTTTTTAAACCTCTCGTGTATCATGAGTGTGTTAAAGCATCAGATGGTGCATTCAGATGATGAATATTACCTAGTTCCTTCATCTGGGAAGAATGAACACATATTGGTGCATTCGGATGATAAAAACTAACTACTGTAGTTTAATTGATCAACAGACTGTATATCATATGCAGACTGTATGTGGATCTGCGGGCCTCTCCAAACAACAGCCTGGTGGACCAAGCTCCACCAGGGCTAAAGCACAAAGTGATATAATAAATAAATAATAAATAAATATGTTTATTCAGGTAAGGTACATACATACAAGTGATGTTACATTAATGGATTGATATATAGATAGAGCTAGTACATACAATGCCTAAAGCCACTATTACGCAATGCGTTTCGGGCAAGAAAAACATTAATATCTAGAACTTAATACTAATTGAGCATAAAGAATAAAAAGTGTTGAAAACAAATACAAATAAAGATAAAAAAAGGGGGAACATGACTGAAAAAGCAGCACAAATACAATAGGTTGACAAACAGTGTTGATTAAAAAAAAATATAATAATAATAAAATAAAATAACAGACATGGGTTGACAATAAAGGAGTGAGGTGGGTTACAGGGAATTTATTAGGTATTGTTTAGTTTTTATCTTAAACTGGTTGAGAGAGGTACAGTCTTTAACATGGTTGGGAAGGTCATTCCACATTCTGGGTCCCTTGATTTGTAGAGCATTTCTAGTTTGATTAAGTCGTACTCTAGGAATATCAAAACTGTATTTATTCCTGGTGTGGTGCTCATGGGTTCTGTTACAACCTTCAATGAAGCTTTTGAGGTCAGGATTGGCATTACAGTTCAGCGTTTTATATATGTATAATACACAAGAGAGAATGTGCAGTGACTTAATATCTAACATATTCAGAGATTTGAGTAAGGGTACCGAGTGATGTCTGGGGCCAGAGTTGGTTATTGTCCTAATAGCAGCTTTGTGTTGGGTAATGAGAGGACGTAAATGATTTTGGGTAGTAGAACCCCAAGCACAAATACCATAGTTGAGGTATGGATAGATGAGGGAGTAATAGAGAGTAACCAGAGCAGGGCGGGGTACATAATATCTGATCTTAGAAAGAATGCCAACAGTTTTTGAAACTTTTTTTGATATATTTAGAATGTGACCCTGGAAATTCAGCTTGTGGTCGATGAGAACGCCAAGGAATTTGCCATCTAATTTGTTACAAATTTGGGTATTGTTTATTTTGAGATTTATCTGATTAGAGGATTTATTGCCAAACAGAATATAAAACGTTTTGTCAATAGATGTGATAGAGAAACTAGGTCAAATGGAGGAGTAGGTCTGTATATTAAACAGCACCTGACGTGCACAGAGCTACTAAACTATAGAGATATATGACCGAACCTAACCTATCTTTATAGGTTAGGTTAGGTAGCTGAAAATGTTAGGTTAGGTAGTCGAAAAAACATTAATTCAAGAAAACTTGGCTTATTAGGCAAATCGGGCCTTGCATAGTAGGCTGAGATGTGCGTTCTGGCTACTAGGTACGACACACACATATATATATATATATATATATATATATATATATATATATATATATATATATATATATATATATATATATATATATATATATATATATATATATATATATATATATATATATATATATATATATATGTATATATATATATATATATATATATATATATATATATATATATATATATATATATATATATAAATATATATATCGGACAATTAGTAAAAAAAAAAAAAAAAAAAAATTAAATTATTTTACCTTGTACCTAGATCCACCAGGCCTGTTTGGTGCCTGTTTCAGTACTTCAGACATCTGGAAGGTCACATCCTCCTCCTCAACTTGTGGATGTGCGTTGATAGATGATTCTGTAAAATTAAGTTATTTATATAATAATAAATTCAGTATAACAATAATATTCTGTAAAATTAAAAGTAATTTATACATCAATCAGATAAAACTCTCCAGAGATGGTGATACACAACATATAAAGGACAAGTTTCAGAACAAAATATGCATTTAGGAATAAGGTTTTGTACATGTAGGTAGCACATGAGAAAATAAGTGGAAGGTGATCAAGTTTATATTAACATGTTAATGACTTTGTTAAGGCTTTGCAAGAATGAAAAAATATTAATAATATAATATCACCTACCAATTAATTGTACATCATTTATAAGTCAATTATTTGCATTATTATTATTCAATACTAATGATATAAAAATGCATTTTGTAATCTACTATTTATGCAAGTATTAAGCACAGGATCATGAAATAAACTGCAAAATACTGTAATGGATAAACCAATTAATTTTACATTTTCCTATAGCTAAGTCAGTCAGTTCTATTAGCAGCAGAGAACAATTATGCCCAACCTCTATTAAATGAAACAATCTTAAGAGCAAGTGATAGAAATATAATCATTTATGCTTGGGATTATGGAATGGTTCCAAATATGAAAAATATCAAGTTTTTTGGTTAAAATTTTTTAACTTAAAATTTACATTTTTAAGTGAATTTTAAACTTTAAAAAAATTATTTAATTTTTTGGTTACTTACTTAAAATAACATTATATAGTTCTTGTTTTTGTAGAAATGCCAATTTCTTCTTTTGCCCTTCCAGACTGTATAGTGACCACAGGCCGTTTGTTCATATCTTCATTATTCTTCGAACTGTGGTTGCACAATCAGACCCACGTACACTGGTTAAAAGCATCACCTAAAAGCAACAACAAAAATGTAGTACACTGACGAATTTTGAATATATATATATATATATATATATATATATATATATATATATATATATATATATATATATATATATATATATATATATATATATATATATATATATATATATATATATATATATATATATATATTAGTTGATTTTATACCCGCATTAGGTCAGGTGATAATACAATGAAGGTGATAATAAAGCCATTCACAACTGCAGGCCTAATAAAAAAAGGAGGTGGCATAGCAATATCTTACAAAGATACCTTCATCTGCAATAGTCTCATTAGTAATAGAGACGACTATTGTGAATATACCTTTGCCAAGTTCTCCAGTAAATCCCTTAAATCCTCCTTGACTATAAGTGCCATCTATAGATTTCCCAATACCGACATAGCTTCATTCTCAGATAACGTAAGGAATCTTATCATAAATAACAATCTCAACAAAAATCAAACCAACTTAGTGGTTTGTAATGGTGAACAAAACATGCAGATACTTATATATAACCTGTGAATAGAGTGTAATAACACCAAAACTATTTGTTTATTGTTTTATGACCATAATAATTGAATCACTAATATGATTCACTAATATATAATCCTAATAATAATCACTAATATATAATCCATTGAGCATGCTGCATCTCTTTCAGTCTCTTTGCAATTTGAACAAGAGGGTTTTTAATTGATCGAACCATATTCTTAAAGTAAAGTAAATGAGATGTATTCCATATTTTGCAAAATATACGATGAAGGCACACAAACATTCATACCAAAACTGAAGGGCAGGATTTATGAGGAGACATTAGAGGCATTAAATATTCCAAACTAGAAGACAGAAGGAAAAGAGGAGATATGATCACTACGTACAAAACAGTAACAGGAATTGATAAACTTGATAGGGAAGATTTCCCGAGACCTGGAATTTCAAGAACAAGAGGTTATAGATTTAAACGAACTAAACAAAGATGCCGAAGAAATGTAAGACAATTCACTTTTGCAAACAGAATGGTAAACGGTTGGAACATGTTAGGTGAGAAGGTGGTGGAGGCCAAATCCGTCAAAAGTTTCAAAGCATTATATGACAAAGAGTGCTGGGAAAATGGGACACCACGAGTGTAGCTCTCCATCCATCTGATTGATAACCCAAATGAATTTTTCATGGATATGATACCAACATCAAATCATAAATCAGATGTGATCCTATCCCCACTGGATTTTGAAGAAGCCATAGACAGTATGCCTATGCACTCTGCACCAGGCCCTGACTCTTGGAACTCTATATTCATCAAGAACTGTAAAAAACGTTATCGCAGGCCCTTCACATTCTTTGGAGACAAAGCCAAGATACTGGCATTGTCCCTGACATACTAAAAACCGCAGAGATAGCACCGCCCCATAAAGGAGGAAATAAGGCAGAGGCAAAAAACTACAGACCGATAGCACTAACATCGCACATCATAAAAATCTTTGAGAGAATGCTAAGAAGTAAGATCACAAAATACATGGAATCACAGCATCTCCATAACCCCAGACAACATGGTTTCAGAACAGGGCGCTCTTGCCTATCACAGTTGCTGGACCACTCTGACATGGCACTAGATGCCATGGAAGACAAACAAAACGCTTTGACAAAAAAAAGCCTTTGACAAATGTGACCATTGTGTTATTGCACATAAAATGCGTTCAAAAGGAATTACCGGAAAAATAGGCAGATGGATATACAACTTCCTGACTAATAGAACCCAATGTGTAGTAGTCAACAAAATAAAATCTGGACCATCAACCGTAAAGAGCTCAGTCCCCAAGCGTACTGTGCTTGCTCCAATACTTTTTCTCATCCTCATATCGGACATAGACAAGGACACAACCTATAGTACTTGATCATCCTTTGCAGATGACACTAGAATCTTCACGAGAGTAGGCAACATAGAGGACACGGACACTAGGTAGGTTACAGAGAATTTATTAGGTAGTGCTTCGTTTTTATCTTAAACTGGTTGAGAGAGGTACAGTCTTTAACATGGTTGGGAAGGTCATTCCACATTCTGGGTCCCTTGATTTGTAGAGCATTTCTAGTATGATTAAGTCGTACTCTTGGAATATCAAAACTGTATTTATTTCTGGTGTGGTGCTCATGGGTTCTGTTACATCCTTCAATGAAGCTTTTGAGGTCAGGATTGGCATTACAGTTCAGCGTTTTATATATGTATAATACACATGAGAGAATGTGCAGTGACTTAATGTCTAACATATTCAGAGATTTAAGTAGGGGTACCGAGTGATGTCTAGGGGCCAGAGTTGGATATTGTCCTAATATAAGCTTTGTGTTGAGTAATTAGAGGACGTAAATGATTTTGGGTAGTAGAACCCCAAGCACAAATACCATAGTTAAGATATGGATAGATGAGGGAGTAATAGAGAGTAACCAGGGCAGGGCGGGGTACATAATATCTGATCTTAGAAAGAATGCCAACAGTTTTTTAAACTTTTTTTGATATATTTAGAATGTGTCCCTGGAAATTCAGCTTGTGGTCAATGAGAACGCCAAGGAACTTGCCATCTAATTTGTTACAAATTTGGGTATTGTTTATTTTGAGATTTATTTGACTAGAGGATTTATAGCCAAACAGAATATAGAGAGTTTCGTCAATGTTAAGGGTGAGTTTGTTGGCAGTTAGCCAAGGATGGACTTTATTTAGCTCAGTATTTTCTGTGACATTTAGAGCAAGGGGGTCAGGACTGGAGTAAATGAAGGTTGTGTCGTCAGCAAATAGAATTGGCTTGAGGTGTTGGGAGGCATTTGGACGGCCACTAATGTAGATGAGAAAGAGGAGAGGGCCAAGTATGCTACCCTGAGGAACACCAATGTTGATAAGTAGGGTGGGAGAAATTGTATTATTCACAGAAACATACTGGAGCCTGTCAGTAAGGTAAGATTTGAGGTATTGCAGGGAGTGTCCTCTGACTCCATAATGATGTAATTTAAGAAGAAGGTTTTGGTGATTGACAGTGTCAAAAGCCTTACGCAGGTCCACAAATAACCCCACAGGGAACTCACTTATATCAAAGAGCTGCATGAATCAAGTTAATCATACTAATAAGTGCATCGTTAATGCTTTTTGGGGGTCTGAAGCCATATTGACAAGAGCTAAGTATATTGTGTTTGGCTAGATAAGAGTAAAGCTGCTTGTAGATTAGTTTTTCAAATATTTTTGACAAGTTAGGTAGGATTAATATAGGTCTGTAGTTGTTAACATTTGTGAGATCACCACAATTGTGGACAAGGGTTACTCTCGCTTTTTTTAGAATATCTGGAAAGGTTTGGAGTTCAAGTGACTTGTTGAAGAGCAATGCAATAGCAGGGGCTAAAGATCTGGAGGCTTTTTTGTAAATTAAAGTTAGTATCTCCTCAAGGGCACTAGACTTGGTTTTAAAGGAAAGGATTATCTCATTGACGTCAGTCGAGTTAGTAGGCTTTGGGTACAGAAACTGGGGATAGTTACCTGTAAGATAGTCCTTAATATCAGTACTGGAAGATGAAATATCATTTGCAAGGGATGACCCAATGGAAAAGAAGAACCTATTGGGTGTTCTGTCTTGTGTTGATACTTTTATAACCCTATTAATATCTTCTTTGTTATGTCCATTCATCCACTTGTAAACCACTATCATGTCACTCCCAACTCTTCGCCTTTCCAGTGAATGCAATTTAAGCTTTGTTAATCTTTCTTCATATGAAAGGTTTCTAATTTGGGGAATTAACTTAGTCATCCTACGCTGGACATGTTCAAGTGAATTTATATCCATTCTATAGTAAGGCGACCAAAACTGAACTGCATAATCTAAATGGGGCCTAACCAGAGCAAGATATAACTGAAGAACCACACCAGGTGTCTTGTCACTAACGCTTCGATTAATAAATCCCAGTGTCCTATTTGCCTTATTACGAACATATATGCATTGACCCTTTTGTTTTAAATTCTTACTTATCATAACTCCCAGATCCCTTTGCAATTCCACTTCGCAATCTCAACATCATCTAGCTCGTATCTTGTAACTCTATCATCATTACCTAGCCTCAAAACTTTATATCTATCAGCATTAAACTGCATCTGTCAATCCTTTGACCATTTCAAAACCTTATTTAGATCAACTTGAAGTGATAGTGAGTCTTCTTCCGTGTTAATTTCCCTGCCAATTTTTGTATCATCGGCAAATTTGCAAATGTTGAACTCAAACCTGAATCTAAATCATTGATATATATTATAAACAACAGAGGTCCCAGGACAGAGCCCTGAAGCACTCCACTGAAAACACTTTCCCACTCTGACTTAACCCCATTTATACTAACTCTCTGTTTTCTTTGGAATAGCCATCCCCAAATCCAACTTAATATAGCACCTCCAATACCAAGAGCCTTTTTTTTTTAATCAGTCTTTCATGTGGCACTGTATCAAAAGCTTTGCTAAAGTCAAGGTACACAACATCACAATCCTTACCACTATCAACTGCCTCAACTATGCTGGAATAAAAAGATAGCAAATTTGTTAAACATGAACGGCCATTTGTAAAACCATGTTGCGACTCATTTATTAATTTGTGTTTTTCAAGATGAAGACGAATTTTATTTGCAATTATCGATTCAAGTAACTTTCCCACAATAGACGTTAGGCTAATTGGTCGATAGTTTCACGCAAGTGATCTATCTCCTTTCTTAAAAATTGGTACCACATTAGCAACTTTCCATAACTCTGGCACTTTACCTAACTCTATTGATTTATTAAATATGGTAGACAGTGGCTCGGAAAGCTCCTCTTTGCACTCTTTAAGCACCCTGGCAAACACTTCATCCGGCCCTGGGGATTTGTTTGGTTTGAGTTTAACTATTTGTTTAATTACATCCTCCCTGGTAACTGCTAAACTAGTCAACCTGTCCTCATCCCCACCCTCATAGACTTGTTCGGCTGAAGGCATATTGTTAAGTTCCTCTTTAGTAAATACAGATATAAAATATTTATTGAAAATACTACTCATCTCTTTATCATTATCTGTTATTTGACCTGTCTCAGTTTTTAATGGACCTATCCTTTCATAGTTTCTTTTTGCTTTCCTTGTCTCCTTTTTAGTATTTCTAACCAGTTGTATGAATTCCTGTTCTAAACTGACTTCCCCATTCTTAATCCTTTTGTACCACGCTCTCTTTTTACCTATAAGATTCTTCAGATCCTTTGTTATCCACTTTGGATCAGTAGTATTCGATCTATTCAATTTATATGGTATACTATGTTCCTGGGCCTCACCTAGAATATTCTTAAATAGGTTATATTTTGAGTCCACATCGAAAACCCCTTTTACGTCACCCATCGCTGGGCCCACGTCCAGCTCTAAGACCGCCCCACACCCCATACCCAAGACTTTCCAATCTATTTGACCCAATAAATTTCTTAGGTTATTGAAATTAGCTTTTCGAAAATCAGGTACTTTAACATAATTTTCTCCTACAGATCTATTCCATTCTATGCTAAATCTGATTTCTTTATGATCACTGTTCCCTAGCTCACTCCCTATTTCGATGTCCTTCATTTGAGTTTCCCTGTTCGTTAACACTAAATCTAAAATATTATTTTCCCGCGTTGGTTCCTTTATGTCTTGCGTAAGAAAGCAATCATCAATTAATTCTTGAAAATCTTCTGCTTCATTATTCCCTGTTTTGTTCAACTAGTTTATTCCACTAAAATTAAAGTCACCCATGACATAAATACTGCTAGATCTAGATGCTCTAGATATTTCATCCCATAGATGCTTTGCTTCCATTCTCTCTAAATTTGGTGGCCTATATATAACTCCTATTATACTATTATTTGCTTTTTCGTTTAATTCTATCCAAATAGCTTCTGTGTGTGGCTCAGATTTAATTCCCTCTTTGAGACTACATTTCAAATTGTCCCTAACGTATATGGCTACTCCCCCTCCTCGTCTAATATATCTATCTGTGTGAAATAGTTTAAATCCATTTATTTGATATTCAGCTAATAGTTCTCTATTTTCTACATTCATCCACGTTTTGGTAAGCGCGATAATATCTATTTTTTCTGTGCAGACAAGAGCATTTAATTCGTTTATTTTATTTCTTAGACTTCTACTGTTAGTGTAATATACCCTAAGTGAATTGTTATTTTGAGGCCCTTCAATTTCCCTGATCATTTTGCCAATTCCTTTCTCCCTCAAACACATACTTTTATTACCTCCTTCCTCCAAATCAATTCCCATACCACTATCTACTAACAGTTTAAACCCAAACAAACACCTCTAACCACTGGTTCCAACGAGTTCGCAACAGCAACAACCCCAGGCCTCGATAGATGCACCCCATCCTGAGCATACATTTCATTTCTTCCATAGAAGTGTCCCGTTGTTTCATCCCACCTCAACGTTTCATCCCACCTCAAATTCCTTTGCCAGCACTCCTACATAAGGAGTTTACCCTTAATTAGAATAGGACTGAGTAGGCCTAAAGGGTCAAATGGCTTGCTGACATGGGAGAGTAGTTTTCTCATGGTTAGAGGTGAATGATTGAAATCCACCGACTTGATATTCAATTTGACTGTGGAAGTATTCCACTCCATACCTAAGACTTTCAATTTGTGAGGTACCTTATAATCAGGGAATTCTTCCTCAATTATTTGGTTAAGTTGTTTGTTATTGGAGGCCCACGACTGTAGGGGCATGTTAGCTCCTAAGAGTTCACGATTAGCCTCATGGTAGATTTCCACAAGTTTATTCTCATTATTAGTGGTTCCTTGAAAATTGTCAACGTATAAATTGCTGCTAATCTCAGTCTTCTAGGGGCTATTAGACTTCTTAAGATGTGTATCCAGAGTAGCCTGGAGTAAGAATGGAGAAGATGTCGCTCCAAACAGTACTGAGGCAAATCTATAAGTAATGATTTCGCTGTTAGGATCCTGTGGATCTTTCACCCAGAGAAATTTAGTAAAATCACGATCCATCTCTTGTAAGCCTACTCTTAAAAAGGCCTTACTAATGTCAGCCGTATAGGTAAAAACACCAGAGCGAAATCATAATAAGACATCTTGTAATCTTTGGGTTAGGCTAGGCCCAGTTTGTAGACAATCATTTAGTGACACGCTGCCTGCCTTTAGTTTGGCACTACAATTAAATACAATCCTGATTGGTGTTGTAACTGAATCTTTCAGGACAGCATGATGTGGCAAATAATGACCTGTCTTATGGTTGTCTTCTTCAACAACTTCTATAAATTTGTTAGCAAGTTGTTGCTCTATTAAAGCATGATACAGTTGCAATTTATCTGGCTGCTTCCGTAGCCTAGCTAATTAAGAATTTAATTGGGTTGAGGCTATGAAATAATTTACTGGAAGCTGTGGGTGGTTCAGCTTCCATGGGAGTCTCACCCAATATTGATTATCTTGGAAAATCACAGTATCAAGATATTGTTGATACGTCCATGTATCATCTGGACTGGGTTGATCAGGGACTATGCCTAAGGTGTCCAAATCCCATAATTTGTGAACAGGGGGATTGGACTCATTATCCTCGGTTTCGTCTCTGTCATGTAGTGGTGACTGCTCTAGGCCTAGTCACGCCACTATTGAATTAGTTGGTTGATTACTAGTAGATTTAGGATGTTGTTGGATCAACATCAGTCCTGTGAGTGGAACAACCGTGGACTTTTTCAGGAACAACCGTGGACTTTTTCAAGAGGAAACTAGATTTATTCCTCCAAGGAGTGCCGGACCAACCGGGCTGTGGTGGGTATGTGGGCCTGCGGGCCGCTCCAAGCAACAGCCTGGTGGACCAAACTCTCACAAGTCGAGCCTGGCCTCGGGCCGGGCTTGGGGAGTAGACGAACTCCCAGAACCCCATCAACCAGGTATCAACCAGGTATCAACCAGGTGAGTAGTTTACCCCCAGCTGACAGCAACAAGTTTACACCTCTTTGCCTGGTGCATCCAGTAATAAATCTATAATAAAAGTCAGCTCCAATAAGAATACCTACACCGTTGAGACAGTCTGTATTTATTTTATGATCCGCTAGCCTAATACCGCTGCGTTTAAGAAATTTGACTGTTTGAGCAAGACCTGTAATATGTAAATCTGAGGGGATCTTGTCAACGACTATGGCTTGAATTGGGCTGGTGCAGCCTCCTAAACGTACCAAGACTTTAACAATCTGGTAGTCACGAGGTCCACTATTGGTTAGGAATCCAGAGATATTCAAATTCACTCGAGCAATAGGCTTCAGTTTCAACTGATCAACTAGCTGTTGAGAAATAAAGGTTTTCTGTGAACCTTGGTCAAAGAGACCACGAGTGGAAATTTTAGATCCCTTATTTATTAATTTTAATTGAGCTGTTGGTAACGTAGTTGTGTTATTCGACTCTGTTGCAAGTACACTTATGTCTTGATGCACCTTGCAACACTGTACAGAAGTAGAATTTGTAGTCTTCTTATGAGGATTGGTTGATCTTGATTGATCACTACCACACAAGGAATAATGGTGTCTACCCTTGTGGCACTTGTTGCACATATGTAAGGAGACAGTACAGCTATTGGGGTCATGAGTACCTGTGCACCTTGTGCATCTGTGTAATTCTTGCAAACGATGAATTCGGGTGTTATGGTCTGGATAAGTACTACACTTATAAGTAAGATGTTCATTATTGCAGAACAAACACTTTTTCACTGTAGGAGAAGTCGTAGGAGTGGTGCTCACTACAGGGTTTATAGGGTGCACTGTGTATGTACCTACATTTCCAGATTTCCATTTCAGAGATTATTTATTAAAAATCTGGTTTTACTACAGTAGTTGCAGTACGTTGGGGTTTATGATAAGAGTTAGTAGAGAAGTTTGAAACACTCTTCCCATCTTGGTTGGCTCTTTGTCTTTCGACTAGGGTATGTAAACCTTCTGTAATTTCATTCATGGTCAGAGAGGTTTTATTGTATATAGTACACAATTTATCTAAAGTTTCTCTTGGTAATTTGCGCCTTAAAACTACTTTTGTCATCCATTCAGCAGTCTGAATTTGGACTTTAAGGCTTAAGGCCTTGAGTAAAGATTCTAGTTCTAGTCTGAAAGTTTGGAGAGAATCTGTAGAATTATTACTGGATTAGGTAAATCCAGCAATTTTTGGACTAAGATAGTAAGTCATTTCCTTGTTATCGTAGTTGCTCTTAAGCAATTGAACAGCTAGGTCGTAACCATCACTGGTCAGTGTTATGTTAGAGACTACCTTCAAGGCTTCATTTCGTAACAAGCCTTGTAAATAAGTGAACTTGGTTGTTTGAGGGATGTTAGTTTTAGAGTCTACTGCATCCGCGAATTTACTCCAGAAATCATCCCAACTCTCATTCTCGTTACCAGAGAATGTGGGTATATTGATCTGAGGTAATTTGACATCAGGATCTGGATGTGCAGTAGAGGCTGTTGTTAATTTGTTTTTAGCAATTTGCTTTTTAAAGGGTTGAAGTTTAACCTGTACATCATCTTCATACTGGGCTAAATCATTTACAATGTCCTCAAGTTCAGTTTCACCTATTGAAGTTTTGTAAAGTTCTGTCAAGTACAGATTCATATGTTGCTTAATATGCTCGAATTTACTTTCGGCAACTTGAAGTAAGTCCTCTAATTCAATGTAGTCAACAGGTGACTGTTGTGACAGATTTTGACACTTGGTAATCTGTCGGGTCAAGTGACCTTTCAGACCGATAAGGGTCCTTTTCATTTTGTTAGCCGCTTCCATCTTGCTGGGTAAGGGCTGGTCTGATAGTAAATAGTTGTTACTGATGTAACTGGGATATTGGCTCATTCAATGGAGTTCAATATCAATATAATAGCCTAATGTATTTGAATAGACTATACTACCTCATTTAGAAGTTAATTTACCTACCTAACAATAGATAGCTAATATTTTGAGTAGTACAAGAATGCTACTATTGGATTTTCTTCCGGCTAGTTCATCAATTATCACCATTCAATCCAACAGTGAACATTCGGCAGTACTCAAAAAAATAAAACACGAAATAATGTTAAAAGCACAAAAAGGGTTTTGATGATCCCACCCCAAATCAGGGTCAGCACAATCTAAATAATATGTATGTATACCAGTACTGTCTAGTACAGTACTCACTAAATAATTCTTACCTAGGAATGACTAAATGGTTTAGGCTGCATTTGTACAAACATTAGTACAATTACAGTCTAAATATCCTACCTCATCAAAGGTTGGCATATATGCAATGGTGCAGTAATATAGAAATATAGTGCTATGTTTTGGGGATTTTCTGTTTTGATATATAGGTTTGTGCTTAGAAACACAAGTGAAAATTTATAAATATATAACACTAAGACTACTTTATACAAAAGTATTAATAGAAATGTTGATAATAATTAAAAAGTTTTAGGCTGTAATATGGGCAGTCTGCTGACAGCCGTAAATAATACATATATTGGCAAATAGCCTAATAATGTTAACACATGATAAATAGTGTTAGTAAATGGTTAATTATGTGGGGCCAGTAATTTGGGTGAATATACTGGACCTTAAATGATTAATGGTACATCCGGTTCGGTGGACCAAAATTTTGTGGGGGAAAACCTGACTCCAATAACTAATAATTAAATATATACTTCGATAGCTATGAAGGACCACCACTTTTTGAGAAAAAGTGGGAAACAAATTAAAGCAATGGAAAAACTGATCCCCAAGAACTAGTGTCCTATGGATCTTAGTAAGACTAATTCTTATATAAATGGAGTCAAATTAACTTACACAAAATTGCGGGGTTACATGCTAAAAGATGAATACATCCCTAGCATTATTCTGGTGCTGGTTCTTCACCAGAGTAAATCAAATATGAAAGTAAATAAGGTTGAATATATAATAATAATTGGAGGTAAATGCTCCTCAATATACTACTGAAATGTTGAACAGTATCAGTAAATCAATGGGTTAGTATATTTGATCTCTTTGAGAGATCACTACTGTAACTATAGTTATTGCTACAGATAAAAAAAGGACAGCTTAGCTGTAAATCTAGTGAGGTGTATGTAATCAGTTGCTACGCTCCACCGACGACGTGTTGCATAGGGCAAATTGTTGCACGGAACGGTGGGGAAGCCTAACACCTCGGTTGACGTCGCCTTGGTACTGAAAGGCATTTACACTGCAGAAATCTTCTACAAAATAAGTAACTACAAATAAATCCTAAAACATGAGGATAACAATGGAAATTATCAGCTAATATCTGAGCAATTTATGTTCAACACTGTAATTCTCTTTGGAGAAAATACTGAAATTAATTATCTATTTAGATGGTAAATTTACTTAAGACACGTACGGGATTGTATTATTTTACATTCGGCCTAACGACTGCTAGTCTAAATGTTAACTGTGGCCACATGATAACAAACAGATAAACCTAGCTGCTGAGCCGCGTGTCCGTTGATGTGGAGACTTGAGCAATTCTTTGTCTTCCAGCTGCTGCTTGAAAGGCGTTAACTTTGGAATTGCAGATATGCTAGTCTGGGACACGGCTATTGTTACGCTAGATAACGTGGCACTGCTCAACAGATCGTGGGAGCGAAATACGTAGGTCAAAACGTAGCTCTGCTACACGCTGTCAATGGCGTCCGAGTCGTGCTCTCTCGTTCTCTTCTGTCAAGTGAGTATTGGTGATATTGTTGGAAACATGAAAGATATTAAGACGAGAAATGGGAACAAACCCATTATTTGTATTAGTGCAAGGGGTAATGATGTTGGGCGAGTTAGGAGTGAGGAACTAATACAGAGATTCATGACAGCAATAGAATTAGTTAGGAGCAAGGGAGGAATCCCGATCATATGTGGCCTTCTTCCAAGAAAGGGAGTGGGAAATGAATAGATGTCGAGGGCACTTGGTGTCAATTGCAGGCTGGAAAGATATTGCAAATTTAATGCAATATCTTTCATAGACAACTGGAAACACTTCTATGGAAGAAATGAAATTTATGCTCGGGATGGGGTGCATCTATCAAGGGCTGGGGTTGTTGCTGTTGCAAACTCGTTGGAACCAGTGGTTAGAGGTGTTTGTTTGGGTTTAAACATAAGAACATAAGAACATAAGAACAAAGGTAACTGCAGAAGGCCTATTGGCCCATACGAGGCAGCTCCTATTCTATAACCACCCAATCCCACTCATATACTTGTCCAACCCGTGCTTGAAACAATCGAGGGACCCCACCTCCACAATGTTACGCGGCAATTGGTTCCACAAATCAACAACCCTGTTACTGAACCAGTATTTACCCAAGTCTTTCCTAAATCTAAACTTATCCAATTTATATCCATTGTTTCGTGTTCTGTCCTGTGTTGATACTTTTAATACCCTATTAATATCCCCCCGGTTATGTCCATTCATCCACTTGTAAACCTCTATCATGTCACCCCTAACTCTTCGCCTTTCCAGTGAATGCAACTTAAGCTTTGTTAATCTTTCTTCATATGAAAGATTTCTAATTTGGGGAATTAACTTAGTCATCCTACGCTGGACACGTTCAAGTGAATTTATATCCATTCTATAATATGGCGACCAAAACTGAACTGCATAATCTAAATGGGGCCTAACTAGAGCAAGATATAGCTTGAGAACCACACCAGGTGTCTTGTTACTAACGCTGCGATTAATAAATCCAAGTGTCCGATTTGCCTTATTACGAACATTTATGCATTGATCCTGACTGTTAGTAGATAGTGGTATGTTAATTGATTTGGAGGAAGGAGATAATAAAAGTATGTGTTTGGGGGAGAAAGGAATTGGCAAAATGATCAGAGAAATTGAAGAGCCTGAAAATAACAATTCACTTATGGTATATTACACTAAAAGTAGAAGTCTAAGAAATAAAATAAACGAATTAAATGCTCTTGTCTGCACAGAAAAAATAGATATTATCGTGCTTACCGAAACGTGGATGAATGTAGAAAATAGAGAACTATTAGCTGAATATCAAATAAATGGATTTAAACTATTTCACACAGATAGTTATATTAGACGAGGAGGGGGAGTAGCCATATACGTTTGGGACAATTTGAAATGTAGTCTCAAAGAGGGAATCAAGTCTGAGCCACACACAGAAACTATTTGTATAGAATTAAACGAAAAAGAAAATAATATTATAGTAGGAGTTATATATAGGCCACCAAATTTGACAGAATGGAAGCAAAGCATCTATGGGATGAAATATCTAGAGCATCTAGATCTAACAGTATTTATGTCAAGGGTGACTTTAATTTTAGAAGAATAAACTGGTTGAACAAAACAGGGAATAATGAAGCAGAAGATTTTCTAGAATTAATTGATGATTGCTTTCTTACGCAACACATTAAGGAACCAACGCGGGAAAATAATATTTTAGATTTAGTGTTAACTAACAGGGAAACACAAATTAAGGACATCGAAATAGGGAATGAGCTAGGGAACAGTGATCATAAAGAAATCAGATTTGGCATAGAATGGAATAGATCTGTAGGAGAAAATTCTTTTAAAGTACCTGATTTTCGAAAAGCTAATTTCAATAACCTAAGAAATTTATTGGGTCAAATAGATTGGAAAGTCTTGGGTATGGGGTGTGGGCCGGTCTTAGAGCTAGATGTGAACCCAGCGATAGGTGACGTAAAAGGGGTTTTCGAAGTGGACTCAAAATATAACCTATTTAAAGATATTCTAAGCGAAGCCCAGGATTGTAGTATACCATATAAATTGAATAGATCGAATACTAATGATCCAAAGTGGATAACAAAGGATCTGAAGAACCTTATTGGTAAAAGGAGAGCGTGGTATAAAAGGATTAAGAATGGGGAAGTCAGTTTAGAACAGGAATTCGTACAACTGGTTAGAAATACTAAAAAACATATAAGGAAAGCAAAAAGAAACTATGAAGTTCGCATAGCAGAGCAAGCAAAGACAAATCCTAAAGGGTTTTTCCAGTTATACCGGACAAAGATTAGGGAGAGGATAGGTCCATTAAAAACTGAGACAGGTCAAATAACAGATAATGATGAAGAGATGAGTAGTATCTTTAATAAATATTATATATCTGTATTTACTAAAGAGGAACTTAACAATATGCCTTCAGCCAAACAAGTATATGTGGGTGGGGACGAGGACAGGTTGACTAGTCTAGCAGTTACCAGGGAGGATGTAATTAAACAAATAGTTAAACTCAAACAAAACAAATCCCCAGGGCCGGATGAAGTGTTTGCCAGGGTTCTTAAAGAATGCAAAGAGGTGCTTTGCGACCCACTGTCTACAATATTTAATAAATCAATAGAGTTAGGCAGAGTGCCAGAGTTATGGAAAGTTGCTAATGTGATACCAATTTTTAAGGAGATAGATCCCTTGCGTCAAACTATCGACCAATTAGCCTAACGTCTATTGTGGGAAAGTTACTTGAATCGATAATTGCAAATAAAATTTGTCTTCATCTTGAAAAACACAAATTAATAAATGAGTCGAACATGGTTTAACAAATGGCCGTTCATGTTTAACAAATTTGCTGTCTTTTATTCCAGCATAGTTGAGGCAGTTGATAGTGGTAAGGATTGTGATGTCGTGTACCTTGACTTTAGCAAAGCTTTTGATACGGTGCCACATGAAAGACTGATTAAAAAAATAGAGGCTCGTGGTATTGGAGGTGCTATATTAAGTTGCATTAGGGCATGGCTATTCCAAAGGAAACAGAGAGTTAGTATAAATGGGGTTAAGTCAGGGTGGAAAATTTTATTAATATCAGTGCAGGGGGTAATGATGTTGGACGAGTTAGGAGTGAGGAACTAATGCAGAGATTCAGGACAGCCATTGAATTAGTTAGGAGCAAGGGAGGAATCCCGATCATATGTGGCATTCTTCCAAGAAAGGGAGTGGGAAATGAATGGATGTCGAGGGCACTTCCCAGCAAACACAAATCATCTACACAACGTTCGCCTATCTCTTGCCATAGGTGTGGGAATGATTTGCATTGAGAATGGTGCAGGAAAGCCTTTGAGAAACTTTTACTCAAAAAATCCAAACACAAAGGTTTAATTATAAATTGTTTCTCTACAATTATTTTCTTCCAAATGTAAAACAAATAGTTTTTACATGTTTAAATATAAAATTTATGGTGTTTTTTTGTAAAATTCATTAATAAATTGTGAATGATATATATTGGCTGAGTGAAACCTTTAAAATCCATTTAGTTATAATTTGAACAGAAAAAAGTATTTTTCCAAATTTTCTAAAAATTGCTCTTTTTAACACAATTTGACTCCTTATACATTCCACTAAACACTATATCATGTTTAAATATATAATTTATGTATTATTCTCTAAAATAATTTATATAAATTATATAAGTTGCTGGAAAGTGGTGTTAAAGATTATGAAAACATTTTGTTGTGTTAATATGTTCTTATTAACTATGTCTCAAGTTCACAGTTTATCAAACAAGAATATTAACATTCGTCAACTCTTAAAATCTTATATGTTATCTTGCTGGTGCAAAAAAGGGTGAATCTTTAGGAACAGCTATAGTATCTATATATCACAAATGGTGTTTTCCCTAACTCAAACAATGTAGGGTTTATTATTCTACACATATTTCTAATGACTCTTAGATGTTTACATTCTCTGAAGTATAATTGTGAAGGCTGTGTCCATCACTCTCAACACAGATTCTTAAACTCGTCTCTGCAGGTTCAACTATATAATTAGTTTCCATTTTGAATTTCCATGGACATTTGTATCCAAAATGAAACCAATGTGGTTTCCTTCAGCGCCTTCAGCCAGCACATTTGCTCATTCATTTCCACAGATTCCAACAAGGTAGGGGATTTACAGAAATTTGTATATTCATATTGTTATATATTAAAAATATGAATGCAGTTCAATATGATAAGACAAATACATGAGTTTATGATAAATTCGTTTTCTGTGATATACCATTGATATGCTCTTTTTTTCTTTAAACGGCAGACTAAACTAAAGTGCTCACATCAACAGATTTGATGTTTAAATGGTCAACGCTCAACAGAGTTAGTATAAATGTATTAGTATAAATCTTACTTGTCTCATTGTTAATTCACATTCAATGTCAACTTGTGGTTGCATTGTACAAGGCCAACACAGATGATCGAAGGAAACTAACTCTGCTCTAGTTCCATGAAGTTGCTATTTGGTCTTTACTCAATGCATTGTACATGCATTGTACAAGGCCAACACAGATGATCGAAGGAAACTAACTCTGCTCTAGTTCCATGAAGTTGCTATTTGGTCTTTATTGAAATTTGACAAGGCAGAGTGGCCTGCAACAACTACACCATCTCCACATCTAGTTCATGCTCCAGACATAAATCATGACACTGGTCCTGTGTATCCTGCTGCTGACCCGTCAACACCTGGCCCGTCGGGTGTGAGGCGCCCTCTCTTCACGTCTACACCTAGTGCTGAAGCTGAATCTGATGAAGATAATTCATATTCCACATTAGTGTTTGAAAACAATAGTGAGAGCGACGATTCAGACAGTAGTTTATTGCCAACCAAGAGACAACAGCGACGTGTTGTTATAGCAGAGACTCGCCTGAACTATAAATTGAAACATGAGCTGGTAAAAATCCCCAAACGTCGCAGGTGTGAAGTGTGTTCAAAGTCGGGTATCAGGAAGGAAACTGGTATAGCGTGCAAGACATGCGATGTTCCACTTTGCGTCATACCTTGTTACACCACTTATCACAGGAAAAGGGTGTATTGGGTGGACAAGAAATAACCACCTACATCAGCTTCACTCCACCTAGGAACATCTGTTGAGCAACTTCAGGAATCAGTACCTGAAGGAGGTGGAGTGGAGATAAAATGCTCAACTTATTTTACTACAATCGTCTTTGCTTTGGTAAGTACACATAATTGTCTTAGATTGTTTCAGTATTGTAGTCTATTTTCTTAGGAATATTTTGATACCTAAATGAGAACTGTAGCACGAAAACTAAAGTAAGTATACATGAAACAAGAGAAACTTTTTTTGTGGGTGTTGCGGGTTTGAGTTGGAGTGTCAAGAGCGGGTTCCGGTTGTGTGTTTTCCGTCATCTCTACAGCTGTGAATTCCAAGGAATTGTATTTGATATGCATATGTCTGTGTAGGGAATTTTATTCCGAACACTATACAAAAAAAAAACGGTGTGAAACAAGTATAAACTTGAAAAACATGAGCAAAGTAAAAACTTTTGACGCTCACGGGTACAAACACGCGTAAGATTTTATTCGCCGCAAATTTATTTGACGCTGTGTTGGCCAACTCTACCCATGTTCTTATAGAACTTTCTATTGCGAACACATTGCTATAAAAATGAAATACGTAGCTTCAGAAATAATGTCAGGAGAGTTAAATAAGTATAAACATTCAAAGCACTGCATCCCAACAGTGTCGTCCCTGCTGAAATCACGGCTAACGCTTCACCCAGTTCCCACACTCGTGCGGGTCACCCGATACCATAATTAGACATTGATAGGCATATGTCTGGGTGGGGAATTTTATTGCGAGTTCAGTGATATCAAAATGAGCGCTGTAGGATGACTGTGAGGCTGGCAACAAACGAAAGAGTATGAACATTTACTTCCTGTTTGGGTGTCACGGCGAGTCATCTTCGTGTTTATTTACTTCGTGGTGGGATACCAAATGCTTCGGTGACATTTTATGCATATGATCTTGTAGAGAATTTTATTGCCAACGCATTGATACCAAAATGAAAAACGTAGCTTGAGAATTGAGGTTAGGAGCGTGAAAAGATTATAAACTTTTTTGTGTTTACGCTTGAGCGCCCAGAACGCGCGCGCACTAAAGTGTTAAGCAACTGACATATGTGGAGAGCTAGTATCAAAATTTATATGTTTGTCCTGCACACCGCCCCCCATCCAGTGGGCAGCGGTGGATAGGTTAGGTGGATAGGGGGTTAGGTTGGTAGGTTACATTGAGTTAATTAGGTAGTACTTAGTGTTTATCTGTTATAGATAGGAGCTGCCTGGTATGGGCCAATAGGCCTTCTGCAGTTACCTTTGTTTTTATGTTTTTGCCCTGTAACCTAAATGGTTAGAGAGGCACATATATGGGCTTAGGGACTGAACCCCACACTACATTTAGCTAAGCTGGTTACAATCTTGATGATATAGTTACAAAATTCTGTATAAGTCGTCACATTATCAATGGGTTCGAGATCAACCACAATTTCCTGAATAGATATAACAAAGGGGATATTAATAGGGTATTAAAATTGTCAACACAAGATAGAACACGAAACAATGGGTATAAATTGGATAAGTTTAGATTTAGGAAAGACTTGGGTAAATACAGGGTCAGTAACAGGGTTGTTGATTTGTGGAATTTTTCTTAACTTATAAATTTATCTTTATTTATCTTAAACTGGTTGGGAGAGGTACAGTTTTTAACATAATTGGGAAGGTCATTCCACATTCGAGGTCTCTTGATTTGTAAAGCATTTCTAGTTTGACTAAGTCGTACTCTTGGAATATCAAATAGGTATTTCTTTCTGGTGTGGTGCTCATGGGATCTGTTACAACCTTCTAGGAAGCTTTTAAGGTCAGGATTGACATTACAGTGCAGCGTTTTATATATATAAAATACACATGAGAGTATGTGCAGGGACTTAATATCTAACATATTCAGAGATTTGAGTAAGGGGTCCATATATACTGCCCGGTTGCCTGAAATGCTATATATAAGCCTCTACAACCTTCATTGTCCCCTTCTTACAAAGCAAGTAACTGACAAAAGATTAAACAATCCATGGCTCACAAATGGCATTCTCAACTCAATCAACAAGAAACATGAATATGAAAAGAAAGTTAGGATTGGCCTAGTTTCAAGGGAAGTAGCTAAAAGGTACTCATCAATGCTTACCAGTATCATAAGAAAGGCAAAACTTGCATATTATGTGAATAGATTCAATGAAGCAAAAGGTAACATGAAAAACACTTGGAAAACTATCTCTAGTATCCTAGGAACTAAACAACACTCACATAACCAAATAAAACTCTACAAGGATGGGGATATACCGTCAACTGATTTAGAAATGGCAAATGAATTTAATAGTTTCTTTTCATCGGTTGGTGCTAATCTTGCCAGTAAAATCCCACAGACTCAGACACATATTAACACATATCTCTCAGGCAGCTATCCAAACTCTCTTCTCCTTTCACCAATCAGCCCGGCAGATGTTGTGTCCATCATACACTCTCTAAAAACCAAGGCAGGGAACACCAGTGAAATTCCGTCCATTGTGTACAAGAGAGCCTCCCATGCCCTTGCCCCACCCATAGCACTACTGTTCAACAAATCTATAGAGTGTCACACCATCCCTGATATCCTCAAAAAAGCAAGAGTAACGCCAGTCCATAAAGGAGGCAATCCGGCGGACATAAACAATTATAGACCAATATCAAATCTACCCATTCTATCAAAAATATTTGAAAAAATTATTTACAAACAGCTCTATTCCTACCTCGTAAAATTCGACATACTCAGCCCCTGCCAGTTTGGCTTCCGGTCCCAAAAGAGTACCAATGATGCAATCATTAGTCTCCTTGACATTATCTACTCAGCCCTTGACAAAAATGAGTTTCCGATTGGACTCTTCATTGACCTAAGAAAAGCCTTTGATACTGTTAATCACAACTACCTCTTATTTAAACTCCAGCATTATGGAATCTGAGGCCTTGCCCTTGACTACATCCGATCCTATCTTAGTGACAGACACCAATATGTAACCATCAATGATACAACTTCTTCCACTCTACCAATTACCGTTGGAGTGCCACAGGGCAGCATCTTAGGACCTCTTCTATTTCTTATATATATAAACGATCTGCCTAATGTCTCTAATATTCTCAAACCTATATTGTTTGCTGACGATACTACCCTTATCTACTCAAACCTCAACCCACATACACTAAATAATGTTGTGAATAATGAATTAAAAAAAGTCCACTTATGGATGTCAACGAACAAACTAACATTAAACATCGAAAAGACTTACTACATCTTATTTGGAAACAAATCATCAAATGCAATTCAGCTACAGATAGACAACATTAACATCAGTAATAAAAATGATGGCAAGTTTCTTGGCCTATTCCTAGACAAGAGACTCAACTTCAGCACCCACATTCAACACATAACTAAGAAAGTCTCTAAGACAGTTGGTATACTCTCCAAAATCAGATATTATGTTCCTAACTCTGCTCTCCTCTCACTATATTATGCACTAATCTACCCCTATCTTAATTATGGTATCTGTGCATGGGGGTCTACCACTGCAAACCACCTTAAGCCCATCATCACACAGCAAAAATCTGCTATCAGAATAATAACTAACTCTGCTTTCAGACAACACTCAGCTCCCTTGTTTAAATCTCTAAACTTGCTAAATATTAACTCCCTCCACACATTCTCTTGTGTCAACTACATTTACAAAACCCTGTTCTTAAATGCAAACCATGCTCTGAAACTCTCCCTGGACAGATGTAATAGGACCCATTATCACCACACCAGAAATAAATATCTCTTTGATATCCCCAGGGTCAAACTTAATCTGTGTAAACACTCTATGCAAATTAAGGGACCTAGTCTATGGAACTCACTCCCTAGTGAATTGAAAAACTGTAAAACTTTTGCCTTATTTAAAAGCAAAACCAAAAAGTACCTAACTTCATCTATTTAGTTTCCTACACTGAGCTTTAATTTGCTCTGTACCTAGTGGTACCCAATCTCCTAATTTTTATGTAATATCAAACAACCTTATCATTGTGTTCATTGCTGTCTTCTTTTATGTGCTAGCCATATGCTGTATTGTGACTACCAATTTTTGTCAACTACCATTCAAGCTGTCATTGCAATCAATCTTATATTGTTTCTGCTGTATTGTGCCTACCAATTTGTTGTCAACTACCATTTTAAGCTGTCATTGCAATCAATCATAGCTACCTATGTGCTTTAATATACTGTACCTATAATTTTCTCTCATCTTTTTTTTTTTCATTCCATGTAATCTGTTATCATTTTTTTGTCTATAAATTTTGCAAGTATTTACCTCCTTAAAATTTTCTTAGATTAAGGACCTGCCCGAAACGCTGCGCGTGCTAGTGGCTTTACAAGACTGTAATTACCATAATTGTATCCTCACATTCCTTATGTACATTCTTGTATATGCATAAATAAATAAATAAATAAATAAATATGCCTACTATAGTGGCTTTAGGTATTGTATGCACTAGCTCTATCTATAAATCCAACATTATGTTTGTAAATCAACTATGTATGTACTTTCCTGAATAAAATTGACTTTACTGTACACTTATATTCTCTGTGGATTTGTTACCCCTATCGTTTGGGAGAAAAAAAATGACTAATACGTTCGGCGAATGACTTTGACTTCAACTTCACTTTGACTTCGTTCATGTCATCGTATTTTCCGTAATATATAAAGGTTATGACAATGCAATTATATTATTGTGTGCAAATAAGTTTGAAATTTCATGTACCCTAAAAATATTAAAATAAAGAATAAGAATAATTAAATAATTGTTGTAGTAAATTGTCACACGTTCATCATACGCAAACGAACACACAGTTTGGAGCGTCAGTACAAGACCGCCGCCATTTTAAAACACGGCTTCGAATGTAAGTAATGTTTTTCTCGTTCTAACACTGTGTTATACAATAGATTTGGTCTTGAATTCACAAATTTAGTTGTTACATCTGACAGAGTATGTTAGACGGTGTAATGCTGGTCCATGTTAACGTATTTGTGGGCTTGGTTGGTTTAAATGTGGAGGCGAGGCCTGGCAGTGCTGGTGTATGTGGAGGCGAGGCGAGGCCTGGCAGTGCTGGTGTATGTGGAGGCGAGGCCTGGCTGTGCTAGTGTGTATGTGGAGGCGAGGCCTGGCTGTGCTAGTGTGTATGTGGAGGCGAGGCCTGGCAGTGCTGGTGTATGTGGAGGCGAGGCCTGGCAGTGCTGGTGTATGTGGAGGCGAGGCCTGGCTGTGCTAGTGTGTATGTGGAGGCGAGGCCTGGCTGTGCTAGTGTGTATGTGGAGGCGAGGCCTGGCTGTGCTAGTGTGTATGTGGAGGCGAGGCATGTACAACACTCCCCAATAGGAAGAAAACCCACTGGGTTCTAGGCTAGGTTAGGCTTATCTGTAATAATTGAATTAAGCCTAGCAAAGCCTAGAACCTAGTTCAGTAATTTAAAAAATGTTGTAACTTGAAAAATGCCATTCAATACATTACACAATTTAAATATTTTCAGGCTATCAACACAACCCTCTCATGTTGGCTAACCCTCTCTCATGTTGGTCAATAATTTAATTATTTTTTTATGGAGTATTCTTTGCTGTTGAAATGTAGTCTTTTTGAGACTACATTTCAAATGTAGTGTGTGTGGAAGCGTGTATGTTAGGTATTACCTAATATACACGGTGTAATATATCTATCTGTGTGAAATAGATTAAATCCATTTATTTGATATTCAGCTAATAGTTCTGTATTTTCTACATTCATCCATGTTTTGGTAAGTGCAATAATATGTATTGTTTCATTGCAGATTAGAGATTCAAGATAGTTCTAGATTTCCGAAGTACTGAAACGCGCGCCATACAGGCTTGGTGGATCTAGGTGCAAGGTAAAATTATTTACATTTACTTGTTTTGTATTTATGTTTTGTATTTATATGCATATATGCATTTATATGCATTATTCTATAGAATAATAGATCTCGTAATAATTTTGCAAAAATAGTGGCATTTACTATTTTTAAAAGATTATTAAAAAATTTACTGATATGGTGCATTCGGAAGGGCGAAGAGGGAGAACGGCCTGTTGACATAGCTCGGGTGCAGGGGGGGGGGGTTGTGTAAAAGCCTGGTTTGTGCCTCGGAGAGGCTATGGGATCCAGTAAGTTCAGTAGAACTTCGGTTTCAACCCTTTTACCCTGTTGTAGCTCAGTCGATTAAGGCAGTGTCTGGGATGCTCCCGGACGCAGGTTCGAATCCTCGTCACGGCCCTTGTGGATTTGTTCATTTGATGCATCACGTTATTGTGATCTGTGTGTGTAATTCTTCACTTGCTACAGCAACAGGAATGTGTGTGTATGTATTTGTGTTGTTGAATATGACCGAAAGTGTAAGATTAATGATTCTAACACAAATCGTCTGAATATTTGTTTTTCTTCACTGTCGAGAGTAGTTAAAAAAATTTACTCGAGTTTATTTTCACACTTTATTTATGGTCCTTAAGTCCCTCTCCTTAATGCTGCTGCTGTTTCTCGCATCTTTGCATCGCTTGTATGTTTGGGGGTTTGGCCTCTTGCTATATATTGATTCCATTTGTGTGTGTTTGGGTCTCAGGCCCTCTCGCAATTTCTGTTGAACAAACCCCTTTTCCTAGTTCTGCATCTCTCCTTTGGTACAAATTTTGTTGTGCTTTTATCATATATTTCACAAAACTTGACATACATTTCATTTACTTCATGTCCTATCAGCAAGTGTTTGTCAAATTCTTTAAGGAAAGTTTATCATCCTGATTGCAGATCTCTAGCGATATTATGTCAACTTCTTGTGGATTCGCAATCATTATTTAATTTACCTTTAGGTGTTCTTTCACCAGCACAGCAACACTGTACCTCTCCCAACCAGTTTAAGATAAAAACTAAGTACTAACTAATTAACTCAATGTAACCTACCTTACCCCCAAAATGACAACCCATGTCTTCTATTTTAAACAATGCTGTTTTGTTGACCAAATTGTATTTTTGTTTTTTTCTGCAATGTTTCCCCCCCCCCACCACTCTACCACCACATTGAGTTTAGTAGCTCTGTGCACGTCAGGTGCTGTTTAATATACAGACCTACTCCTCCATTTGACCTAGTTTCTCTATCACATCTATATCACTTTGTGCTTTAGCCCTGGTGGAGCTTGGTCCACCAGGGTGTTGTTTGGAGTGGCCCGCAGATCCACATACAGTCTGCATATGATATACAGTCTGTTGATCAATTAAACTACAGTAGTTAGTTTTATTCACCGAATGCACCAATATGTGTTCATTCTTCCCAGATGAAGGAACTAGGTAATATTCATCATCTGAATGCACCATCTGATGCTTTAACACACTCATGATACACGAGAGGTTTAAAAAACTTTTAAAACTTTTAAAACTTTTTGACCTATGTATTTAAAAGCAATTCTAAAGTTAAAAAGTGTAGCATAGGCCCCTCGCAGAATGTTCTTAATATGATCCTCAGGTTATAGTTTTCTATCTAAAACCACCCCTAGATCTCTTTCTTGATCAGAATTCTTTATAGATCTCAGTGGCTCGATCATAGAAACTGCTCTAAATCCTTGTTGGCCTGGATTGTGGAGGTCATTGGTCTCTATAAAACTAGTAATCTGACTCCTGATCACTCTCAAATAATTTTATTATGTGGGATGTTAGTGCAACTGGTCTATAATTCTTTGCCAATGCTTGTGTTGTGTTGTGTTGTTTTGGTAGTGATGTGCAATGTGTTGTTTTGGTAGTGATTCGTCCAGTTCTGGTAGTAGTGCGGTTGTTGTGTAGTGTAGTACTTGTGTGCTTGTTAATGACTTGTATTCCAGTCTTGTGGGTATCTCCTTTCCCCTACGGGCCAACTGCTTTGTTCTTACCTAGCATTTTGCTTTGTTTGGGTATGAATGTTTGTGTGCCGTATATTTTGCAAAATTTGCCATATATCTCATTATTTACTCCTCTGCCTAGCAACAAGTCTGTCTAATTATACTCATTAACTGTTTTTCAAAGTTCCCCATAGTGTCCTTTATTGAAATCGAGTTCATGAACCGTTTCAATGTTCTTATTTTCTTCTAGATTATATCTTAAAGTATATTTAAATGTTATTGTTATTATTGTTATTAAATGTTATTGTGACATTGCATTGCAATTGAGCTATGTTGTTTACCATACCGTTCATTTCGTGAGTATAAGTATAGATGCCACACTTGTGACAGGTAAAACCATGCCTTTTTTGAAAAACAGCACCGTCTGTTGCACGTAAGAGCAACCCACACTATATTATGTTGCGATATTATTTCAATATTTCCGATTGTATTGATAATTTGAATTTTCATAGATTTCAATTTATTTTCATTTCGATTTAATAATTTTGTGTGACATTGCATTGAAATTGAGCTGTGTTGTTTACCATACTGTTCATTTCATGAGTATAGTTTATTTTTTTATTTTTTTCATTTCATTTTTTTAGCTGTTCTTATTTTTCAGTGATGGGAATATCAGATCATTTGATGTTCCCAATTTTCTGATGGAAGCATCAGACCATTATAGAATGCATCGGATGAGGTAGTTTGGAATGGTGGGGAGGACGAGAGGGGGGTATGGTGGGGAAGACGAGGGGACAGAGGAGAGGGTAATGGTGGGGAGGACGAGGGGACTGGGGAGTTGGGGATGGTGGGGACAGGGGAATGCTGGGGAGGACAAAGGGACAGGTGAATGGGAGATGGTGGGGGAGGAAGAAGGACAGGCGAGGGGAAAATGGTAAGGAGGACGATGGGACAGGGAAGTGGGAATAGTGGGGATGATGTGGGGACAGGGAAGTGGGAAGGACGAGAGGACTGTGGAATGGGGAATAGCAAAGTGAATTATAATTATATATATTAATTAATTCTTATAAATTTCCAGAAGCCTGTATCAACACCCACACTAATGCAACTGAAAGAGATGTTGAGACAAGTATTGCTGATATGTTGAAGAACGCCCCAAACAAACTCGGTGGAAACAGATACAAGGTAAAGTTTGCCAATTTGCTGTAGTCTAATTCAATTTCTTTTTAGTAATCTTCGAGAACATTTATGCTATGAATAAGATAAAATAATGTAACTGATTTTGATTTATTTACTATTTATTATTTATTTACCGTTATTAGTATAATAGATCTCGTAATAATTTTGCAAAAATAATGGCATTTACTAGTTTAAAAAGCTCGGGTGCAGGGGGGGGGGGTTATGTAAAAGCCTGGTTTGTGCCTCGGAGAGGCTATGTGTTATACTCAAATTCTGTCAGTTGAAATGTAACCAATCACAGGCAAGTAGGCCTCTGACGTCATGCCAGACAGAGGAGCATCAGGCATGCTCCCAGCAGCCTCAGTCATCCTCACAGACCCAGAGTAGGTGGACCTCGGCTGGCCAGTTATACACCTGTTTGCCTCACTCAATAAATATATACAGAAGCGACTACTGTGTCTACATTCAACCCGAACAAGGCAAACGAATACTGGTAGCAGCAGTGGGATCCAGAAATTTTTTTCTGGAAGCAAAAGTTCCAGTACCCAGCATCGCCTCGTGTTCCAGCCAAAACCGCCGCCACCGCCACCGCCATAAGCCGCCATCCTGCCACCCACGCATCAAATATTGTGCCAGACCGGGGTCCTGCCATCAACCACTACTCCAGGCTAACGTTTTAGAAGTAAGGGTCAATATTTTCCTGTGAGAACGCTCACTCACCAGTGAGGAGGAAGGAAGCTTCCCGCGCCAGCCATTTTTGAACCTCGCGCCACCACGTGGGAACCACCTATTACACCCACCACCACCACCACCGCCACCCAAGCTGACAGTATCAAGCTTCGAGAGGGTGCAAGCTACTGCAATCGTCGTCAGCCATCGTCGCAGGTATCAACTGGTTATTCCATCGTCGCAATATTGTCGTCGTCAGAATTTATCTTCGTGCCTCTAGCCTGAACAGTGTGGGGTCCCTGAGTCTCGCGCCACCGCCGCCAGGAGCGCTGCCGTCGCATCCAGTTTGTAAACACGCCTCACATGGGTTTCTTCAGATCTTCACGACGCTTCTCCTACTTTGGCTACTGGTGATCCTCATAAATTACAACCCTGAGATAAGTAATTGCTAGTTGAGAACAACGTGCCAAGTGTTAAAAAGTGACTTATGTAATAATTCCCATAATATCCTGTGAATTAACCATTCAGTGACTTGTTAAATATTGGAGCCGGTTTAGTACTCCAGAGGCCCACAGTTTCTCTGAGACATTTCAATATTCCCTGCATATGATTCCATTATTCATTAATTGTTACTAGTGTCATTACTGAATTCAAAGGTGAGAGAAGTAAGAAATAATTGTTCTAGCAGTTTATTTTGCATAAAAGAAATTTGTTTTTGAGATTTCCATAGACAATAGAACATAGAAATTTTTTTTTATATTTCTCCAGACCTAACTTGAAATTTATCCTTTAAGCATTTTATTTTAAACTTTTACCATAGGAGTTATATACATTCCTGTGTCCAGTTTATGTGCTACATCCATATTTCTTGCATTGCCACTTGTTGTGTTGAATCTTTTTTAATGAAATTTTGCAATTGCATTTCCCAGTTTTTATTCTAAATTGCTGTGCTTAGTCTGGTTTAATTAATTTACATACATCTAATTCCAGTCATTTTTTAATGAAAGATTGCTAAATTTAGTTTACAATTGCTTGTTCTTAATTATTTTCTTGCCTAGCCCAATTTAATAATTTTATTTCTGCCATTTTTACTTTAGCCAAGTTGATATTTTTTGTGTTTATTTTTGTGTATACTATTTCTGATGCCAGGTGCACTTAATTATAATCTGCGTTCAAATATTACTTCCACGGCTGTGACAATGCCTACCACTGTTGAAACCCCTTCAGAATCAATGGGAACAGTTGCTTGTCCCAATGGCCAGAGATCAGCTCAGGAAATGGCTATTCCTCTTTTTGCTGGGGAATCCCGCTTATTAGAGTCATGGTTTAGTAAGGTTGAAGCGAAAACTGTTGCACGTTTTTCTAAGCCTACTGATGCCGAATACTTAGCAATTGCACGGTCAGCTGTGGACACAACCAAAGGTGATGCACGTTTTGTTGTTGATGAGAAAGCCATTGTTAGCCTCCAGTCTTGGCCTGAATTTAAGGATTTCTTTCGCCGTCGCTTTGTTAATAAAGGAGACCTTGACCCATATAGGTTAGTCAAGAAAATTGCCAATGCCACCATGCAGCCTGGTGAATCGTTTAATGCGTTTACTAGCCGTCTCGATCAGTATCTGTATGCCTTAGTTTCTGCTATGAATAATTCAACTTGGTTAGATAAAGACAATAATCTGTCCCCTGAGGCTATGGCCAAAATGATAGCATTTGGTACTTTAATGCATTTTGCCCCCGAGCATACAAAACCAATCGTTGAGCAACAAAATTTTGGTGTTAAACATGAAATTGGTGAAGTGTTTGAGGCTATTAACAATGCCGCCGATAAACTAGCTCCCCGAAGTGCTCAACTGTTGCCACCCTCTGATGCTGTAAATGTAGTCACAAGCTCTCAGCATCCTCCCACAAATTCTCAAAACTCTTGGTCGCAGAAGCGTACCCATGCTCGTAGCCCCCAGTCAAATTCGCCGCCTCATAAAATGCCGAAACGCCATAGTCCACAACCATCCACTCCCTCATGTTGGCATTGTGGTAAGAGTAACCACCTTGCAAGGGACTGTTGGTCCACCTACTCTGGGTCTGTGAGGATGACTGAGGCTGCTGGGAGCATGCCTGATGCTCCTCTGTCTGGCATGACGTCAGAGGCCTACTTGCCTGTGATTGGTTACATTTCAACTGACAGAATTTGAGTATAAATATTTTTGGCCAAAAATGGCTAAGGAGATTGCTCATTATGTTGACAGATGTTTAACTTGTTTACAGCACAAGGGACATGTTTCAGGACCTAATCCAATTCAGGTGTACCCAGCAACTAAAGCTCCTTGGGAACGAATATCGATGGATTTATTGACAAATTTTGCGGAAACAGAGAAAGGGAACAAACATTTGCTTGTAATGGTCGATAATTTTTCACGGTTTTGCGAACTAGTTCCTATCCCGAACAAAACAGCAGAAACCATAGCCAGCGCATTCCATGACCAAATAATTTGTAGATATAGTATGCCTAAAGTAATCCTTTCAGATAATGGACCAGAATTCAGTAATAGTATTCTAACTAGCTTGTGTGATTTATATAACATCAAAAAATGTAGCATTATGCCTTACCATCCGGCAAGTAATGGACTAGCTGAACGTACTAACAGGAAAGTGTTAGATGCCTTGAGAGTCACGTTGAATTTTGATAACAACAATTGGGATGATTTTATACCCTTAATTCAGTGTGCTATAAATTCTTCAATTAATGTTTCTACTGGTGACACACCTCACGCTATTCTTTATGGTACAGATAAGATCCTCCCTAATGAATTGATTAACGTACCTCCTACTCCCTTATATAACGTAGATGATTTTGTTCAAGTGAAGCGTAGACAAATGCAATTAGTATTCAAGAAAATACGAGAACAACTGTCCAAAGCAACAGCCGAGTTCACTCTAGCAAGGAATGCACGAGCTAAACCCAATAAAATAACTATTGGATCTGTAGTAATGATACTTAACCAACACAGGTCTGGTCCTATGTACAAGTTAACTAAGAAATTTTTGGGTCCATATAAGGTAATCGAGCTTATTAAAGGTAACAAATACAGACTTAAGAACTTGTTAACAGGAGAGTATATAAATGAACATTTAGACCACATGAAGTTAGCTAAAATGACTGTTGACGAGACTGATGAGGAAGATGACAATGAACTTACCCAGACAGATACTCCTACTCGGACACCACCTCCTGTGGTTGACAGACCACTGGATGTTCAGCAACCCCATACTAGCAATTATAATCTTAGATCTAGACCTCTCGTTTCAACCGTGCACTCACCACACGTCCATTGGCTAGATGTTAACGAGGATATCTCTCAAGATGATAGTTTGTCACATGAAGTTTCATCTGTTCCGGACCTTCAGTCAGAGCCAGAGTTGTATAGTGCTTTGGATGAGCTAGTTGTAGATATCCGCAGAATTTATAATTGAATGCACTCTGTAGTTATTCTGTTTGTTTTGAAAAAAAAAAAAAAAAAAAACTCAATTGCAGTATTTCTACCACATGTGTCTTATTATTACCATTATATATAATGTATAGTTTTTCTCAACTTTATTTTGTTATAAATTAGATGCCATTGTTAAGTCTACTACCATTTGTATTTTTACAGTGCTTGTCATAAGAGTTATTATTGTTCTAGCAACCACATTGTGGCCAGTGAATCCTGACTGCTATCACGCAGATGTTAGTCTTCTTGATCCAGGTCTTGTATATGCTTGTAAATATATTGCACATTATATATATTGTACATTGGTCTTGTAAATATATTGTATATTTCGAAAAAAAAAAAAAAAGAGAAAAAAAAAAATTATCTATCTTGAAATTCAATTGTGGTTGTTAGGTCAGAACTTTGTTCCATTAATGTAATAATTGTTTAATTTTGTATGGTTTTCAAGCACATGCCATTGACACATGTTAATAATTTTGTTTAGGCAATACCTTGAGTTGTATTGTTCATATCTGATCAGTAGACATACACATGTTCTTAATACTCTGGTTTAATCAAAGAATTGTTACCATGATTTTCACCTATTATGATGAATTTTTTTTTTGGTGCATATATGCCGAGTTGTTTGTATTACGCACACCTGATCTTCTTTCAATGTTTTATTATGCAAATTTCACATGTAAGCCATTATTGTATGCCACCGAGGTCCTTTCAGTATCATTGTAACTATATAGCTAGCCAGAGCTTGTCGACAAGGGACGTCGACTTGGTAGCGTGTCCGAGCGGTGTTATACTCAAATTCTGTCAGTTGAAATGTAACCAATCACAGGCAAGTAGGCCTCTGACGTCATGCCAGACAGAGGAGCATCAGGCATGCTCCCAGCAGCCTCAGTCATCCTCACAGACCCAGAGTAGGTGGACCTCGGCTGGCCAGTTATACACCTGTTTGCCTCACTCAATAAATATATACAGAAGCGACTACTGTGTCTACATTCAACCCGAACAAGGCAAACGAATATATGGGATCCAGTAAGATCGTCCTTCCTTTCCTCCCTAGAATCTGGATGTAGCAGGTGCTCAATTGTCAAAAGTGAAAAATTGGTTTTGTCTTCCGAATGCACCATTTCTGTAAATTTGCTAATAATCTTTTAAAAATAGTAAATGCCATTATTTTTGCAAAATTATTACGAGATCTATTATACTAATAACGGTTTGATAAAATACAGTAGACTGCCTACTGGTTTTACCTGTAATAAGGTTTGATACAGATGATTATGATTATGGTTTTGGCCTCCACCACCCTCTCACCTAACTTGTTCCAACCATGTCTACCACGGTTTTGTCTTCCGAATGCACCATTTCTGTAAATTTGCTAATAATCTTTTAAAAATAGTAAATGCCATTATTTTTGCAAAATTATTACGAGATCTATTATACTAATAACGGTTTGATAAAATACAGTAGACTGCCTACTGGTTTTACCTGTAATAAGGTTTGATACAGATGATTATGATTATGGTTTTGGCCTCCACCACCCTCTCACCTAACTTGTTCCAACCATGTCTACCACGGTTTTGTCTTCCGAATGCACCATTTCTGTAAATTTGCTAATAATCTTTTAAAAATAGTAAATGCCATTATTTTTGCAAAATTATTACGAGATCTATTATACTAATAACGGTTTGATAAAATACAGTAGACTGCCTACTGGTTTTACCTGTAATAAGGTTTGATACAGATGATTATGATTATGGTTTTGGCCTCCACCACCCTCTCACCTAACTTGTTCCAACCATGTCTACCACGGTTTTGTCTTCCGAATGCACCATTTCTGTAAATTTGCTAATAATCTTTTAAAAATAGTAAATGCCATTATTTTTGCAAAATTATTACGAGATCTATTATACTAATAACGGTTTGATAAAATACAGAAGACTGCCTACTGGTTTTACCTGTAATAAGGTTTGATACAGATGATTATGATTATGGTTTTGGCCTCCACCACCCTCTCACCTAACTTGTTCCAACCATGTCTACCACGGTTTTGTCTTCCGAATGCACCATTTCTGTAAATTTGCTAATAATCTTTTAAAAATAGTAAATGCCATTATTTTTGCAAAATTATTACGAGATCTATTATACTAATAACGGTTTGATAAAATACAGTAGACTGCCTACTGGTTTTACCTGTAATAAGGTTTGATACAGATGATTATGATTATGGTTTTGGCCTCCACCACCCTCTCACCTAACTTGTTCCAACCATGTCTACCACGGTTTTGTCTTCCGAATGCACCATTTCTGTAAATTTGCTAATAATCTTTTAAAAATAGTAAATGCCATTATTTTTGCAAAATTATTACGAGATCTATTATACTAATAACGGTTTGATAAAATACAGTAGACTGCCTACTGGTTTTACCTGTAATAAGGTTTGATACAGATGATTATGATTATGGTTTTGGCCTCCACCACCCTCTCACCTAACTTGTTCCAACCATGTCTACCACGGTTTTGTCTTCCGAATGCACCATTTCTGTAAATTTGCTAATAATCTTTTAAAAATAGTAAATGCCATTATTTTTGCAAAATTATTACGAGATCTATTATACTAATAACGGTTTGATAAAATACAGTAGACTGCCTACTGGTTTTACCTGTAATAAGGTTTGATACAGATGATTATGATTATGGTTTTGGCCTCCACCACCCTCTCACCTAACTTGTTCCAACCATGTCTACCACGGTTTTGTCTTCCGAATGCACCATTTCTGTAAATTTGCTAATAATCTTTTAAAAATAGTAAATGCCATTATTTTTGCAAAATTATTACGAGATCTATTATACTAATAACGGTTTGATAAAATACAGAAGACTGCCTACTGGTTTTACCTGTAATAAGGTTTGATACAGATGATTATGATTATGGTTTTGGCCTCCACCACCCTCTCACCTAACTTGTTCCAACCATGTCTACCACGGTTTTGTCTTCCGAATGCACCATTTCTGTAAATTTGCTAATAATCTTTTAAAAATAGTAAATGCCATTATTTTTGCAAAATTATTACGAGATCTATTATACTAATAACGGTTTGATAAAATACAGTAGACTGCCTACTGGTTTTACCTGTAATAAGGTTTGATACAGATGATTATGATTATGGTTTTGGCCTCCACCACCCTCTCACCTAACTTGTTCCAACCATGTCTACCACGGTTTTGTCTTCCGAATGCACCATTTCTGTAAATTTGCTAATAATCTTTTAAAAATAGTAAATGCCATTATTTTTGCAAAATTATTACGAGATCTATTATACTAATAACGGTTTGATAAAATACAGTAGACTGCCTACTGGTTTTACCTGTAATAAGGTTTGATACAGATGATTATGATTATGGTTTTGGCCTCCACCACCCTCTCACCTAACTTGTTCCAACCATGTCTACCACGGTTTTGTCTTCCGAATGCACCATTTCTGTAAATTTGCTAATAATCTTTTAAAAATAGTAAATGCCATTATTTTTGCAAAATTATTACGAGATCTATTATACTAATAACGGTTTGATAAAATACAGTAGACTGCCTACTGGTTTTACCTGTAATAAGGTTTGATACAGATGATTATGATTATGGTTTTGGCCTCCACCACCCTCTCACCTAACTTGTTCCAACCATGTCTACCACGGTTTTGTCTTCCGAATGCACCATTTCTGTAAATTTGCTAATAATCTTTTAAAAATAGTAAATGCCATTATTTTTGCAAAATTATTACGAGATCTATTATACTAATAACGGTTTGATAAAATACAGAAGACTGCCTACTGGTTTTACCTGTAATAAGGTTTGATACAGATGATTATGATTATGGTTTTGGCCTCCACCACCCTCTCACCTAACTTGTTCCAACCATGTCTACCACGGTTTTGTCTTCCGAATGCACCATTTCTGTAAATTTGCTAATAATCTTTTAAAAATAGTAAATGCCATTATTTTTGCAAAATTATTACGAGATCTATTATACTAATAACGGTTTGATAAAATACAGTAGACTGCCTACTGGTTTTACCTGTAATAAGGTTTGATACAGATGATTATGATTATGGTTTTGGCCTCCACCACCCTCTCACCTAACTTGTTCCAACCATGTCTACCACGGTTTTGTCTTCCGAATGCACCATTTCTGTAAATTTGCTAATAATCTTTTAAAAATAGTAAATGCCATTATTTTTGCAAAATTATTACGAGATCTATTATACTAATAACGGTTTGATAAAATACAGTAGACTGCCTACTGGTTTTACCTGTAATAAGGTTTGATACAGATGATTATGATTATGGTTTTGGCCTCCACCACCCTCTCACCTAACTTGTTCCAACCATGTCTACCACGGTTTTGTCTTCCGAATGCACCATTTCTGTAAATTTGCTAATAATCTTTTAAAAATAGTAAATGCCATTATTTTTGCAAAATTATTACGAGATCTATTATACTAATAACGGTTTGATAAAATACAGTAGACTGCCTACTGGTTTTACCTGTAATAAGGTTTGATACAGATGATTATGATTATGGTTTTGGCCTCCACCACCCTCTCACCTAACTTGTTCCAACCATGTCTACCACGGTTTGTCTTCCGAATGCACCATTTCTGTAAATTTGCTAATAATCTTTTAAAAATAGTAAATGCCATTATTTTTGCAAAATTATTACGAGATCTATTATACTAATAACGGTTTGATAAAATACAGAAGACTGCCTACTGGTTTTACCTGTAATAAGGTTTGATACAGATGATTATGATTATGGTTTTGGCCTCCACCACCCTCTCACCTAACTTGTTCCAACCATGTCTACCACGGTTTTGTCTTCCGAATGCACCATTTCTGTAAATTTGCTAATAATCTTTTAAAAATAGTAAATGCCATTATTTTTGCAAAATTATTACGAGATCTATTATACTAATAACGGTTTGATAAAATACAGTAGACTGCCTACTGGTTTTACCTGTAATAAGGTTTGATACAGATGATTATGATTATGGTTTTGGCCTCCACCACCCTCTCACCTAACTTGTTCCAACCATGTCTACCACGGTTTTGTCTTCCGAATGCACCATTTCTGTAAATTTGCTAATAATCTTTTAAAAATAGTAAATGCCATTATTTTTGCAAAATTATTACGAGATCTATTATACTAATAACGGTTTGATAAAATACAGTAGACTGCCTACTGGTTTTACCTGTAATAAGGTTTGATACAGATGATTATGATTATGGTTTTGGCCTCCACCACCCTCTCACCTAACTTGTTCCAACCATGTCTACCACGGTTTTGTCTTCCGAATGCACCATTTCTGTAAATTTGCTAATAATCTTTTAAAAATAGTAAATGCCATTATTTTTGCAAAATTATTACGAGATCTATTATACTAATAACGGTTTGATAAAATACAGTAGACTGCCTACTGGTTTTACCTGTAATAAGGT
>NC_091187.1:41440669-41495669 GCF_040958095.1 Procambarus clarkii | reverse complement strand
TAACCTAACCTAACCTAACCCAGCAATTCATGATCTTAATATAATACTGTTAATTGGATAAACCAATTTGGAAAGAAATGTTCGAAAATAACAAAATTAACTGTGCTTGTTAGGAAAATTGGGCCTTGCATACTTGTCCCAATAGTGTGGTTCTCGCTTTTAGGTACGACATAAACGTATACCTAAGTTGAGAGAGAAAAAGATTCGCACTCAAACATGCATATCGATTGCCATTCCTGAATTCTGGGTAGATATTCGTGTCCTCCCTTTTCATTTACCATCATTTGGATACTATCAAAACAGCTCTGAGAAGGATAAAATGAATAAAACGGGTAGCTCACTCATGTAAAAAGGAAGAGTTGGGAAAGATCTCTCTCTCTCTCTCTCTCTCCCTCCCTCACCACCAATGATCCTGCTCTGCTAGTATATAACGTAACAAACCTTCCCCCCCCCCCCAATCAGAGTCCCTTTAAGCATGCGAGGATAAAAAATAGATTTCATAAGACCCAATGTGCTAGCTGATATCAAAACAATTTATGTTATCGTCTATTAAGCCCTTCAGTAAAAAAGTATAGGGACCTAATTAGGTCCCGTTTTGAGGTGGTGGTGGGTGGAATCGATGGATTAGCCAAGCTCTTAACCGCCGAATCCGTAGAGGGTACGACCGTGGCGCTTCAGAGCGTACACCACGTCCATGGCAGTGACGGTCTTCCTCTTGGCATGTTCCGTGTAGGTTACAGCATCACGGATGACGTTCTCGAGGAACACCTTCAGGACGCCACGGGTCTCTTCGTAGATGAGACCCGAAATACGCTTGACGCCGCCACGACGAGCTAAGCGACGAATAGCGGGCTTGGTGATGCCCTGGATGTTGTCACGTAGCACCTTACGATGACGCTTGGCGCCACCCTTTCCGAGTCCCTTGCCTCCCTTGCCGCGTCCAGTCATGGTGTTGAAGTTGTGTGAATCGAATTGACGAATGCCCGCACGATTTCCCGACTATATCCCATCAAGCGGACGTACTAGTAGCATTGCAACTCCTGCCTGCCCTTACTTTACGCTTGTGGTCGAGTAGACACGGCTTTCTCACAACGCTTTCAAAACTGCAGTTGCCTACTCGTCTGTTTCACGTCCCTGTGAAATGACTTTTGCACAAATCCAAAAAAAATAGAGCAAAATCAGCGATAATAGTGATTGAGGTGAGCCGCCTGTTGGCTGCAGCCAGAGGAAGGAGGGGAGGGGCAACGGGGTGACGTAGGCGAGTCGAGCAGCCAATGGCGCTCGAGCAAGCGCCTCGAGACGGCGTATATAAGCAAAAATTTTTCGGCGCCGGCCATCAGATCAGGATCACGACAGACGAGCAACTAGCAACCGTCGCGGTCGGACGTGCTCGCGTTGCTCCAGCTCTTCTCTCTCGCACCCAGTACTGCAGGGTGGATAAACAATTGGCAGCAGACTTGCGTCTCTCTAGATGGTCAGACCCCACTCCTAACTTGGTATTTTATGCCGGGTAGAGACGGGAGGCCATCTTCAGTGACGTGTAGTCTTTGAGAGAGATCCATCGGCCTCCAGGAAGCTCATCATGCGTCACAAACGCTTCAAGATCAGGGGTACGCCCCTCAACGAACAACCATTCTCCAAGACATCTCTCCTGAAGCTCTTTAAAGACGTTGCAGGAGTAACACCCAACGACATCAAGCAGGAAGGCACGGACATCCTTTTCTTCTTTTATAGTGAGGAGGAAGTCGACAAACTTCTGTCTTACAGCGCTAACTTCTCCAACCAACACCTTCGTCTCAACTTCCCACGCCAGTACCTGGCTGAACACTCTGTCGTTATTCACGATCTCAGTCAATGGATCGTGGAACAAGATGACGCTGATGATAGTGCGTTCATGCACGACTTCAAGGCATCAAACCCGGACCTACGGCTTCACCAAGCTCAATTCTTCAATTCAAGTCGCTCCCTGAAGCTGACCTTCGAGACGGTAGCTGCGGCTACTATGGCTACCAGAAATGGAGTTTACAGCTTTGGAATTCACATTCCGCCTTTCCGTGTGAAGATGGAACGTTTTCACATCGTCAACCAGTGCCTCCGATGCTACGAGTACACCCACTCCACCAGCAAATGTACCCAGCGGATTCAGAAGTGTAGCCTCTGCTCAGCTGACCACCATTACTCCATCTGCAAGTCTGAAACACTATGCTGCTTGCTGTGCAAAGGCGATCATCCAGCAATCTCCATACATTGTCCTCACAGACAAAACGCTATTAAAAACATGGAGAAATCCACATCTTCAACCGGAGCCAGTACCTCTGAAGCAACAAGCCAATCAGCGACCACCTCTACTTCAGGTTTCAACGCCCACGCCGCCATCTTCCCGGAGCTCCCGGGAGGACGTCCCACTGCTACTACCAGCCAATGGGGAGCCAGCTCCCAAACGCCAACCAGCGATTCGTCGAGCCAGCCATCGCCACCGGCCCAACCAAAGACAAAGCTAATTGGGCAGAGCACAGTAAAAGCTCTGATATCAACAGCCAGAATTACTGCTGGCAATAACCCACGAGAATTTGTGAGGCTTCTGAAAATTCTGTACAAGGCGAACGGTCTCCCTACCTTCATTGTTCCTGAGGAAGTTTTCAACGCTCCGCGTTCATCTCCAACAACTGACCCTGTAGAGGAGGATGCTGACTCTACATCCGACGACGACGATTCCGCCACTGCAATGCAGCCCTCAGATCCTGTTCGGGTACCTACAGCTCGCAGGACTCTGCCTCATGTGACCCCCACTTCTGCATCAGTTCCCGTTACCAACCATGACATCACTGTGAACGCAGCCACGCTTTCTGACATACTGTCAGCTCCTGCTCCACACGCTTCTCCAGCTGCTGCTGTCCCTTCACCCGTCTCAGTGGCGAATTTCGCTGCTATCGACCCTTGGTGTGACCCTATAGAGGGTACCGACTATGCAGCACCTTCTGCTGCAGTACCTTCCGCTGTTACACACCCTCCGAGAACTCTACCTTCAAGACATCAACCCTCAAGAACCCAACCTTCAAGAAATCTACCCCAGCGTGTCAACACCCCTGCTCCTCACTCATCTGATGAATCGGATGAGGACGTATCTGTCGGTACACCATCACCCCCAAGGAAAGATCACCTTCAAGCATCAACACGAACCGTGACCACCAAGACCGACAAGCCCAAAAAAAAGAACAACGATCAAAGTTTGGTGAAATCAACAAGAAAGAAGACTCCTAACGAACTGACTTAACATCATCTGACATCAAACCTCCACTGCCAGCTGCTTGCGTTCCCGGCCTCTGTGTGTATTGCAAATGACACCCCACTCAATTCTACTTTCATCTGATCAAGCTCAAATCCACGGTGGTTGGGCCACCGATCTTTCATCTCCCCTCTTCACCTCATCTCCAGATCCTTGCTCAAGATTTCTGCAACCTCGCCCCGTTCTTCCATCCCCTGCTTGCCAGCTCTATGGACTTTTTATTCCGTATTATTCCGGCCATCACAAACCACAGTTGTTCACCATGGCTCGCACCAAGCAGACTGCTCGCAAGTCCACGGGAGGCAAGGCTCCTCGTAAGCAGCTGGCCACCAAGGCAGCACGCAAGTCTGCTCCTGCCACAGGGGGTGTGAAGAAGCCTCACCGTTACAGGCCCGGAACGGTCGCCCTGCGTGAGATCCGTCGTTACCAGAAGAGCACCGAGTTGCTCATCAGGAAACTTCCCTTCCAGCGTCTGGTGCGCGAGATTGCCCAGGACTTCAAGACCGATCTTCGCTTCCAGTCGTCTGCCGTCATGGCTTTACAGGAGGCATCCGAGGCTTACCTGGTCGGTCTCTTCGAGGACACTAACCTCTGTGCCATCCACGCCAAGCGTGTCACCATCATGCCAAAGGACATTCACCTTGCTCGCCGTATCCGTGGAGAGCGTGCATAAGCTAAATCGACCACCCTAGTATACACCAAACTCGGCCCTTCTCAGGGCCAAAATATCCTTCTAAGGAGATTTCAGACATTCCTAGCATCAGTCATATGAATTAACCTTCATCTACACATATAATAAATAAATAAATAAATAAATAAATAAATAAATAAATAAATACACTAATTTAGGTGTCATACATACACTGTACACGTAATATCAATAAATCAAGTCATTTGTAGTACAACCTGTTCTCTTACAAACAAAACGCCGTCGCTTTTCGCTCTTATGCACTGTCAAGGATCACCCCCCCCCCCCAAATAAAAATTGTCATACTGTACTAGAAATAAAAGCAGCTTGTATAAGTGACATACTGTCCAGTCCTGTTTTATTCTGTTTTCGGTCCTCTGGCTTAATCTCTTAAGTTAGGAGATGACATTTTAAATTAACCGTTTTCTTGACATTTTCAAACCTAAGAGGGTGGCCTGCATAGTAATCCTAATGTGGAACATAACAATGAATCTCTAATCTCTAGAAAAAAGATACCGAGTGCTTATATGTGTGTGTTGAGAGAGAGAGAGAGAGAGAGAGAGAGAGAGAGAGAGAGAGAGAGAGAGAGAGAGAGAGAGAGAGAGAGAGAGAGAGAGAGAGAGAGAGAGAGAGACAGACAGACAGACAGACAGACAGACAGACAGACAGACAGACAGACAGACAGACAGACAGACAAGACAGACAGACAGACAGACAGACAGACAGACAGACAGACAGATAGACAGACAGAGACTGAGAGAGAGAAACACACACAGACAGTTTCATAAATATTCTCATTTTATAGCTATTTGCTTTCAGTGACAGAGGTTTTTGTTATAATAGTATTGGTGTCTAACACTCACAATCTCTTTAGAAATTAAAGTGTGGCTCCAATGGAGCCGAGTTTGTTGGTTTGAGGCCAAGCCACCACCACAGGGCAGTAAGTAAGCCGTTTACTTGGAGGAGGTGTACTTGGTGACGGCCTTAGTGCCCTCAGAGACGGCGTGCTTGGCCAGTTCTCCGGGCAACAGGAGCCTTACAGCCGTCTGGATCTCCCGACTGGTAATGGTGGAACGCTTGTTGTAGTGGGCCAGGCGAGAAGCCTCGGCGGCGATGCGCTCGAAGATGTCGTTCACGAACGAGTTCATGATCGACATGGCTTTGGAAGAGATACCAGTGTCGGGGTGGACCTGCTTCAGCACTTTGTAGATGTAGATGCTGTAGCTCTCCTTCCTCCTGCGCTTCTTTTTCTTATCGCCCTTGGCAATGGCCTTCTGGGCCTTTCCGGCCTTCTTGGCAGCCTTTCCAGATGCCTTGGGTGGCATGATGATGCTCGTGCTGGCTGGCGTTGCGATACAATAATGAACTTTTGCGCGAGTCGAGCTTTCCTTTTATATCCCGCTCGCGACTCAGCTCAGAGCGGGTCGCGTGGCGGAGCGCGCTGATTGGTCAGTGGCGGGCTCCCTTGATCCTGAGCGGGGTATATAACACGAAGCTCGATCTGCGAGCCCGCATAAAACCCGATCCCAAGCCCAGCTTAGGGGCCGAACTTCTAACATTTGCTCAAATACAGTTTCCAGACAACCCAGTGAAGCTCCTAGGTTTCTGGAACTCACTTAGGAAAGTCAATGGCCTACCCCCTGTCCATATGTCCGAGGACTCGCTTGCCTACTTGACTCCTAACATCACAACAACCGCCGGCCAGGCCCAAGCACAACCCAACAACCCCAACCCTAGTACTTCTCGCCCCCAGGCCTCTACCAACGCCCAGGAGACTCCAAACTCCCTGAACAACCCCGGCCCCTCCACCCCGACATTCTGGGAAACACCTATGTCCACCCTTCCTGAAACACTCCCACATCAGATCGTCCTCAAAGCTATCACAAACTCCCTTGCCATACGGAACCCCATCCGCCCTAGGAAATTTCGCTTCAAACATCGCAGCCCCACAACAATATATTCCACACAACGCTGTACCAAGAGGCCTAGGACTAACACTTACAGCCGAACCCCATCCCCTGTGGACGGAGCAAGGGCAAGCAACCCCCACAACTCTTCACCAGAGAGCGACTCTAGCACCACGGATGTCGACATCATGAACAGCAGTGACACCGAAGACCCCCCAATGGCACAGCAACGTATGGTAAACCCCAACCCCAACCAATCCCCGACCGGAACCAGGAACAAGATACCTGGCTCAACAGCTTTACCCCCCTCCTCCACAAACAGAAGCGACCAAACCGAATGTAACAACATTGGCACTACAGCCAAACAAACACTTCCGTCTCATAGTCAATAATGGGGATCACAATCCTTCAGGTGAACATCAGACATTACTTCAACAACAGATACCTACTCACTCTGGAGGTAGCCAGACTTAACCCAGATGTTGTCTTACTCAATGAAACAGCGGCCAGACAAGACCAGCACATCTCCATCTGGGGATATTCCACCAGGGAAGTCAACAGGGGTAGGTACAGCGGGGTGGCAATACTAATAAGAAGAGGGCTCTCCTACCGCCCCATCCTCATAGAAGACGACAACTTTCTTGCAATAGAACTCACCACTTCACACGGCCCCCTCATCGTCTGCACCGCATATCTACCACCTAGACTGGCCTACCTCCCCTCCATCCCTCTGAACAAGCTGCTCGACAGGAATCTCCCCACAATCATCGCAGGAGACCTGAATGCCCACCATCAGGCCTTATTCAACGCACCTGCCAGGCCAGACCTCAAGGGCAGGCAGCTCTTCAATCTAATGCAAAACCGGGACCTCTCCTTCCAAGGCCCCCACTTTAAGACGTTCTTTGCGGGCAACCAGAGGGGCACCCCTGACATAGTGCTGACCAACAGAGATTGTGACCTGTTCCACTGCAGAGTAACCCCAGGGAAGAACGTGGGGTCTGACCACATCCCTGTGGTCACATCCCTCCAAGCAGCCCCCTTCAGATATGTGGCACCACCCAGGCCCAGACTGGGAACCATACGTGCCCGTGAATATGACACCTTCCTTGCTGACGACCCCATCATTGAGTTCGAGAACCTCCCAACCCAAACAATCGACCAAGCAGTAAACACCATCCACAACCGGATCCAGCTTGCAACCGAGGCCACTTGTGAAATATCCACCACAAGGACTTACCACCAATATAAGCCGACCCGAGAAATCAGAGGCAAAATGAATGAGTACCAGCGAGCCTGCCAAAGCCACTACCAAACTGGCCAGCCACCAGCGTTGACCCTACAAACACTCAGAAGGGAAACCATAGACCTTACGCTGACCCACAAGAGCCACATTTGGGGAACCCTGGTGAGACAGGCCAACCAGTACAAAAGGGAGCCGGCTACTTTCTGGCGCAAGATCAGACAGCTCCTGGGATCAGTTAACCCCAGCCTCACCCACCTTGTACACACATTCCTTGACGAAGATGAAGAGGAGCAGCAAGAAAAATTAGAAGACCCACAGGATCAGGCTGACCTCATGGGCGCAGTCTGGAAAAAGACACTCACAGCTTCAAACAGCAGAGCCTTCAACAACACTCACTTTGAACGTGTCAACCAATGGACAACAGAAAATGCCGCCTCCCTTAACAGCACCCCTCTGATTGACCTGACAACCCTAGAAGACGACCACCCTCTAACAAGACCCATAACTATGCTAGAGATGAGAGGAGTCATCAAAAGCACCAGAGATAAGGCCCCTGGACCATCAGGGATCAAAGCGCTGCAGATCAAACTTCTACCAGGCAATCTTATGCAATCCATACTCAACCTATTCAACGCTATGCTGGCATCGGGTCACATTCCTGTAGCATTCAAGTCAGCCAAGATGATATTCATTCCCAAACCCAAGAAAGACCCCCACCAACCTGGCAACTACCGACCAATCTCCCTCTTAGACACGATAGGCAAGTGCTTTGAAAAAATCATGTCAAACCGTCTTAACTACTACATGGAGTACAACAACCTCTTCACAAAAAAGCAGTTTGGCTTTCGAGCACATAGATCAACCCAGCACGCAATTAACATCATCTACGACGCCGTAAGCTCAATTCGAAAGCAAAAACAGGTAGCTTTGATTGCAACGAGGGACGTACACAAGGCCTTCGACAGCTTGTGGCACGATGGTCTTGTGTACAAATTAGCAGACTTACCAGCGCAAAACTGGACCCTCCTCAGGCTGATCAGAAATTTCCTTAAGAATAGGCAAGTTACCCCCAGCTTCAAGGCAAAAGAGGCCGCAGCCTTCACCCCAACAGCTGGAGTCCCCCAAGGATCATGCTTGAGCCCGGTTCTCTTCAACACCTTTGTAAATGACCTACCCCAACCAGAGTATAGGGACACCATTATCGTACAATTTGCGGACGACGTAACACACGTAATAACATCTAACCCTAGCATCCAAGCGGCCAAGCATGCAACTGTAACCCGTAAGGCAAACGTAGAACTAGCAAGGACTGCTAACTGGGAAAGGAAATGGAGGATCACCACTAACCCAGAAAAGATCCAATTAAGCACTGTCGGCTGTATGGCCTTCTCTATTGAAAATGAGGGGGGAATAAGAATCAGGGGTGATCCCATAGCCATCTCAAACTCCAACACAGTGCTCGGTTACAACTTCAACAGGCTACTCAACTCCTCCCAGTACGTATCCCAGAAGACAGCGATGGCCCGGGGCTCACTGGAGAGGCTCTTCCGTTTCAACCAAGCCCCATCCCACATCAAGCTCCACCTGTACAGAATGATCATAAGGCCTAGCTTGGAATACCCCTACGTTCCCCTGAACCTCACCAACAAATCCAACATGTTGAAGATTCAACGAGTACAAAACAAAGCACTTCGCTTTGCGGAGGGCCTGACTCTGAGGGACAGGGTAAGAACTGACCTGATCCATGAGACGCTCAACATGAAGCCAATGAACATTAGGCTCAGCTACCTGGCCAGAAGACAGCTGTACCGTATGAAGAACATGTATGTCCCAGACCCAGAAGATCCCTTCGTAGCAGAAAACACCACCAGCGACTACGAGATCCACGAACCACCACACAGAACCAGAAGAATCACTCTCCAACAAAAAGTGATCAGACATATCCATGATGAGGCCTTCCCAAGCCCTCAGATACTAAGCGGTCTGCCAGACGATCCAGATGAGTGGCCCATCCCGGACCCAATCTACACCAAATGAAGAATAAAGAAAGAAAGAAAAAACAATAATAAAATAAAAAAATAAAAATAAAAAAAAAAAAAAATAAATAAATAAATTAAAAAAAAAATAATAATAAAAAAAAAAAAAAAAAAAAATATATAAATAAATAAAACACCTACAAAAAAATATAAAACCAAAAAACCATTTGTCGTGGCGGCAGAAGTGTAACTACCCTGATGTTTCTAAGATTAGCCTCCTTCAGCCAACTCCATCGGCTCTAGTGCTTTAGGACACCAACAAGGTCACAAACACTAGCCCCCCCAGCCAATGTACTGACAACCCAACATAACACATACGCAAACAAACAATACATACAAAAATGTCAACCCATGGTGGACAGGCCACCGAACTTTCAAACCTCCTCTCTCTCTACACCCGCATCCTCTTCCTGAATTTCATCTCCCCATCCCTCTACCTCCCCCATCCTTTCCATTCCCTATGGACATCAATCCAATCCAATCCGGCATAAAACACCACAAACCCACAACAGCAGCAGCAATGTCAGGACGCGGCAAGGGAGGCAAAGTGAAGGGCAAGTCAAAGTCTCGCTCCAGCAGGGCCGGACTTCAGTTCCCCGTGGGCAGAATTCACCGTCTGCTGCGTAAAGGCAACTACGCCGAACGCGTCGGTGCTGGCGCTCCTGTCTACCTGGCAGCCGTCATGGAATACCTCGCTGCCGAAGTTCTGGAGCTCGCCGGTAACGCCGCACGTGACAACAAGAAGACCCGTATCATCCCACGTCACTTGCAGTTGGCCATCCGCAACGACGAAGAACTCAACAAACTTCTGTCTGGCGTAACCATTGCACAGGGAGGTGTTCTTCCAAACATTCAGGCAGTTCTTTTGCCAAAGAAGACAGAGAAGAAGTAAGCACTTCTGCCACCCACCACGACAAATACCATAACCAGGCTCCATCCGGAGCCACACACACTTTAATAGAGATTCAAGTAGACAATCAACTTTCAAACATTAATAATAACATTTATATTGATTTCATTTGGAATGTGTACATAACAAACAAACAAAACAAAATTATAGGGGATATTCAGCATCACTTGGAATATTAACCAATCATATAAATCCAATATATATTTTATATTTTACTTTAAGCGAGGAATTCATATTCTATCAATTTTTAATCATACAAATGAACAAAAGCAATTCTTCACTAGACGTAATGAATGAATAAATGATCAAGGTTTTAATGTGTTTCATGAATAAATATATATATATATATATATATATATATATATATATATATATATATATATATATATATATATATATATATATATATATATATATATATATATATATATATATATAATATATTATAATATATTATAATACTTGTGAACCAGAATATGTTTGAGCAGCAGCGATCGTGCCATTGGCCGAAGTGCAACAATTCAAATAATTTAAAGGGCCTGCTCGGGTATATAAGAGAGGCTGGGAGACTGGGGCCGGTGGTGGGTGGTGGGTGATGGGTGATGAGTGATGGTGTGGTGTGGTGTGGTGTTGTTAAGAGTTGATTTACGGCCAGCCAGCCAGCTGCAGCCAAGGCAGGGCAGGGCAAGGCAAGGCAAGGCAAGGCAAGGCAAGGCAAGGCAAGGCAAGGCAAGGCAATAACAGGACAGGACAGGCAAGGCAAGGCAAGGCAAGGCAAGGCTGCGGCTACTATGGCTACCAGAAATGGAGTTTACAGCTTTGGAATTCACATTCCGCCTTTCCGTGTGAAGATGGAACGTTTTCACATCGTCAACCAGTGCCTCCGATGCTACGAGTACACCCACTCCACCAGCAAATGTACCCAGCGGATTCAGAAGTGTAGCCTCTGCTCAGCTGACCACCATTACTCCATCTGCAAGTCTGAAACACTATGCTGCTTGCTGTGCAAAGGCGATCATCCAGCAATCTCCATACATTGTCCTCACAGACAAAACGCTATTAAAAACATGGAGAAATCCACATCTTCAACCGGAGCCAGTACCTCTGAAGCAACAAGCCAATCAGCGACCACCTCTACTTCAGGTTTCAACGCCCAAGCCGCCATCTTCCCGGAGCTCCCGGGAGGACGTCCCACTGCTACTACCAGCCAATGGGGAGCCAGCTCCCAAACGCCAACCAGCGATTCGTCGAGCCAGCCATCGCCACCGGCCCAACCAAAGACAAAGCTAATTGGGCAGAGCACAGTAAAAGCTCTGATATCAACAGCCAGAATTACTGCTGGCAATAACCCCCGAGAATTCGTGAGGCTTCTGAAAATTCTGTACAAGGCGAACGGTCTCCCTACCTTCATTGTTCCTGAGGAAGTTTTCAACGCTCCGCGTTCATCTCCAACAACTGACCCTGTAGAGGAGGATGCTGACTCTACATCCGACGACGACGATTCCGCCACTGCAATGCAGCCCTCAGATCCTGTTCGGGTACCTACAGCTCACAAGACTCTGCCTCATGTGACCCCCACTTCTGCATCAGTTCCCGTTACCAACCATGACATCACTGTGAACGCAGCCACGCTTTCTGACATACTGTCAGCTCCTGCTCCACACGCTTCTCCAGCTGCTGCTGTCCCTTCACCCGCCTTAGTGGCGAATTTCGCTGCTATCGACCCTTGGTGTGACCCTATAGAGGGTACCGACTATGCAGCACCTTCTGCTGCAGTACCTACCGCTGTTACACACCCTCCGAGAACTCTACCTTCAAGACATCAACCCTCAAGAACCCAACCTTCAAGAAATCTACCCCAGCGTGTCAACACCCCTGCTCCTCACTCATCTGATGAATCGGATGAGGACGTATCTGTCGGTACACCATCACCCCCAAGGAAAGATCACCTTCAAGCATCAACACGAACCGTGACCACCAAGACCGACAAGCCCAAAAAAAAGAACAACGATCAAAGTTTGGTGAAATCAACAAGAAAGAAGACTCCTAACGAACTGACTTAACATCATCTGACATCAAACCTCCACTGCCAGCTGCTTGCGTTCCCGGCCTCTGTGTGTATTGCAAATGACACCCCACTCAATTCTACTTTCACCTGATCAAGCTCAAATCCACGGTGGTTGGGCCACCGATCTTTCATCTCCCCTCTTCACCTCATCTCCAGATCCTTGCTCAAGATTTCTGCAACCTCGCCCCGTTCTTCCATCCCCTGCTTGCCAGCTCTATGGACTTTTTAATCCGTAATCCGGCCATCACAAACCACAGTTGTTCACCATGGCTCGCACCAAGCAGACTGCTCGCAAGTCCACGGGAGGCAAGGCTCCTCGTAAGCAGCTGGCCACCAAGGCAGCACGCAAGTCTGCTCCTGCCACAGGGGGCGTGAAGAAGCCTCACCGTTACAGGCCCGGAACGGTCGTCCTGCGTGAGATCCGTCGTTACCAGAAGAGCACAGAGTTGCTCATCAGGAAACTTCCCTTCCAGCGTCTGGTGCGCGAGATTGCCCAGGACTTCAAGACCGATCTTCGCTTCCAGTCGTCTGCCGTCATGGCTTTACAGGAGGCATCCGAGGCTTACCTGGTCGGTCTCTTCGAGGACACTAACCTCTGTGCCATCCACGCCAAGCGTGTCACCATCATGCCAAAGGACATTCAGCTTGCTCGCCGTATCCGTGGAGAGCGTGCATAAGCTAAAACGACCACCCTAGTATACACCAAACTCGGCCCTTCTCAGGGCCAAAATATCCTTCTAAGGAGATTTCAGACATTCCTAGCATCAGTCATATGAATTAACCTTCATCTATACATATAATAAATAAATAAATACAATAATTTAGGTGTCATACATACACTGTACACGTGATATCAATAAATCAAGTCATTTGTAGTACAACCTGTCCTCTTACAAACAAAACGCCGTCGCTTTTCATTCTTATGCACTGCCAAGGATCCTCCCCCCCCCCCTCCAAAAAAAAAAAAAAAAAATTGTCATACTGTACTAGAAATAAAAGCAGCTTGTATAAGTGACATACTGTCCTGTCCTGTTTTATTCTGTTTTTGGTCCTCTGGCTTAATCTGTTAAGTTAGGAGATGACATTTTAAATTAACCGTTTTCTTGACATTTTCAAACCTTAAGAGGGTGGCCTGCATAGTAATCCTAATGTGGAACATAACAATGAATCTCTAATCTCTAGAAAAAAGATACCGAGTGTTTATATGTGTGTTGAGAGAGAGAGAGAGAGAGAGAGAGAGAGAGAGAGAGAGAGAGAGAGAGAGAGAGAGAGAGAGAGAGAGAGAGAGAGAGAGAGAGAGACATGCAGAGACAGAGACAGAGACAGAGACAGACAGACAGACAGACAGACAGACAGACAGACAGACAGACAGACAGACAGAGACTGAGAGAGAGAAACACACACAGACAGTTTCATAAATATTCTCATTTTATAGCTATTTGCTTTCAGTGACAGAGGTTTTTGTTATAATAGTATTGGTGTCTAACACTCACAATCTCTTTAGAAATTAAAGTGTGGCTCCAATGGAGCCGAGTTTGTTGGTTTGAGGCCAAGCCACCACCACAGGGCAGTAAGTAAGCCGTTTACTTGGAGGAGGTGTACTTGGTGACGGCCTTAGTGCCCTCAGAGACGGCGTGCTTGGCCAGTTCTCCGGGCAACAGGAGCCTTACAGCCGTCTGGATCTCCCGACTGGTAATGGTGGAACGCTTGTTGTAGTGGGCCAGGCGAGAAGCCTCGGCGGCGATGCGCTCGAAGATGTCGTTCACGAACGAGTTCATGATCGACATGGCTTTGGAAGAGATACCAGTGTCGGGGTGGACCTGCTTCAGCACTTTGTAGATGTAGATGCTGTAGCTCTCCTTCCTCCTGCGCTTCTTTTTCTTATCGCCCTTGGCAATGGCCTTCTGGGCCTTTCCGGCCTTCTTGGCAGCCTTTCCAGATGCCTTGGGTGGCATGATGATGCTCGTGCTGGCTGGCGTTGCGATACAATAATGAACTTTTGCGCGAGTCGAGCTTTCCTTTTATATCCCGCTCGCGACTCAGCTCAGAGCGGGTCGCGTGGCGGAGCGCGCTGATTGGTCAGTGGCGGACTCCCTTGATCCTGAGCGGGGTATATAACACGAAGCTCGATCTGCGGGCCGGCATAAAACACCACAAACCCACAACAGCAGCAGCAATGTCAGGACGCGGCAAGTGAGGCAAAGTGAAGGGCAAGTCAAAGTCTCGCTCCAGCAGGGCCGGACTTCAGTTCCCCGTGGGCAGAATTCACCGTCTGCTGCGTAAAGGCAACTACGCCGAACGCGTCGGTGCTGGCGCTCCTGTCTACCTGGCAGCCGTCATGGAATACCTCGCTGCCGAAGTTCTGGAGCTCGCCGGTAACGCCGCACGTGACAACAAGAAGACCCGTATCATCCCACGTCACTTGCAGTTGGCCATCCGCAACGACGAAGAACTCAACAAACTTCTGTCTGGCGTAACCATTGCACAGGGAGGTGTTCTTCCAAACATTCAGGCAGTTCTTTTGCCAAAGAAGACAGAGAAGAAGTAAGCACTTCTGCCACCCACCACGACAAATACCATAACCAGGCTCCATCCGGAGCCACACACACTTTAATAGAGAGATTCAAGTAGACAATCAACTTTCAAACATTAATAATAACATTTATATTGATTTCATTTGGAATGTGTACATAACAAACAAACAAAACAAAATTATAGGGGATATTCAGCATCACTTGGAATATTAACCAATCATATAAATCCAATATATATTTTATATTTTACTTTAAGCGAGGAATTCATATTCTATCAATTTTTAATCATACAAATGAACAAAAGCAATTCTTCACTAGACGTAATGAATGAATAAATGATCAAGGTTTTAATGTGTTTCATGAATAAATATATATATATATATATATATATATATATATATATATATATATATATATATATATATATATATATATATATATATATATATATATATATATATATATATATATATAATATAATATATTATAATATATTATAATACTTGTGAACCAGAATATGTTTGAGCAGCAGCGATCGTGCCATTGGCCGAAGTGCAACAATTCAAATAATTTAAAGGGCCTGCTCGGGTATATAAGAGAGGCTGGGAGACTGGGGCCGGTGGTGGGTGATGGGTGATGAGTGATGGTGTGGTGTGGTGTGGTGTTGTTAAGAGTTGATTTACGGCCAGCCAGCCAGCTGCAGCCAAGGCAGGGCAGGGCAAGGCAAGGCAAGGCAAGGCAAGGCAAGGCAAGGCAAGGCAAGGCAAGGCAATAACAGGACAGGACAGGCAAGGCAAGGCAAGGCAAGGCAAGGCAAGGCAAGCAGGCGGGCGGGCGGGCGGGCGGGCGGGCGGGCGGGCGGGCGGGCAGCCAGCCAGCCAGCCAGCCAGGCAGGCAGGCAGGCAGGCAGGCAGGCAGGCAGGCAGGCAGGCAGGCAGGCAGGCAGGCAGGCAGGCAGGCAGGCAGGCAGCCAGCCAGTCAGCCAGCCAGCCAGCCAGCCAGCCAGCCAGCCAGCCAGCCAGGCAGGCAGGCAGCCAGCCACTCCCACTTTGTATTTATATGCATTCAATTTATATTCAAACATTATATATGTTAAGGGCCTAGTTTTAGTGTTTATTTTAAAAATGACAAACATCGAGTCGTTTTACCAGTCCTTTAGCGTTAACGGTGATGCATTTTAAAACTGAACAGAAATCACCTTTTCTGGATATATCAAATATCGAATCCGCTTAATGTGCCTACAATTCAATCATTCAAAAAATACATAATTTACATCATGCCTTTTCATAGAACAGACAATAAGATTTCACCTCTCGATAAGATTTCTCGATAAGATTTCAATAAGATTTCACCTCTTTCACCTTTCACCTCACCACCTCTTCACAATATTAACTGGGATTCTGAATTCAATAATACCCATGATATAAATTCATTAGCTAACCTCTTCCTCTCCAAAACTCTAAGCCTCTACAACCTTCATTGTCCCCTTCTTACAAAGCAAGTAACTGACAAAAGATTAAACAATCCATGGCTCACAAATGGCATTCTCAACTCAATCAACAAGAAACATGAATATGAAAAGAAAGTTAGGATTGGCCTAGTTTCAAAGGAAGTAGCTAAAAGGTACTCATCAATGCTTACCAGTATCATAAGAAAGGCAAAACTTGCATATTATGTGAATAGATTCAATGAAGCAAAAGGCAACATGAAAAACACTTGGAAAACTATCTCTAGTATCCTAGGAACTAAACAACACTCACATAACCAAATAAAACTCTACAAGGATGGGGATATACCGTCAACTGATTTAGAAATGGCAAATGAATTTAATAGTTTCTTTTCATCGGTTGGTGCTAATCTTGCCAGTAAAATCCCACAGACTCAGACACATATTAACACATATCTCTCAGGCAGCTATCCAAACTCTCTTCTCCTTTCACCAATCAGCCCGGCAGATGTTGTGTCCATCATACACTCTCTAAAAACCAAGGCAGGGAACACCAGTGAAATTCCGTCCATTGTGTACAAGAGAGCCTCCCATGCCCTTGCCCCACCCATAGCACTACTGTTCAACAAATCTATAGAGTGTCACACCTTCCCTGATATCCTCAAAAAAGCAAGAGTAACGCCAGTCCATAAAGGAGGCAATCCGGCGGACATAAACAATTATAGACCAATATCAAATCTACCCATTCTATCAAAAATATTTGAAAAAATTATTTACAAACAGCTCTATTCCTACCTCGTAAAATTCGACATACTCAGCCCCTGCCAGTTTGGCTTCCGGTCCCAAAAGAGTACCAATGATGCAATCATTAGTCTCCTTGACATTATCTACTCAGCCCTTGACAAAAATGAGTTTCCGATTGGACTCTTCATTGACCTAAGAAAAGCCTTTGATACTGTTAATCACAACTACCTCTTATTTAAACTCCAGCATTATGGAATCCGAGGCCTTGCCCTTGACTACATCCGATCCTATCTTAGTGACAGACACCAATATGTAACCATCAATGATACAACTTCTTCCACTCTACCAATTACCGTTGGAGTGCCACAGGGCAGCATCTTAGGACCTCTTCTATTTCTTATATATATAAACGATCTGCCTAATGTCTCTAATATTCTCAAACCTATATTGTTTGCTGACGATACTACCCTTATCTACTCAAACCTCAACCCACATACACTAAATAATGTTGTGAATAATGAATTAAAAAAAGTCCACTTATGGATGTCAACGAACAAACTAACATTAAACATCGAAAAGACTTACTACATCTTATTTGGAAGCAAATCATCAAATGCAATTCAGCTACAGATAGACAACATTAACATCAGTAATAAAAATGATGGCAAGTTTCTTGGCCTATTCCTAGACAAGAGACTCAACTTCAGCACCCACATTCAACACATAACTAAGAAAGTCTCTAAGACAGTTGGTATACTCTCCAAAATCAGATATTATGTTCCTAACTCTGCTCTCCTCTCACTATATTATGCACTAATCTACCCCTATCTTAATTATGGTATCTGTGCATGGGGGTCTACCACTGCAAACCACCTTAAGCCCATCATCACACAGCAAAAATCTGCTATCAGAATAATAACTAACTCTGCTTTCAGACAACACTCAGCTCCCTTGTTTAAATCTCTAAACTTGCTAAATATTAACTCCCTCCACACATTCTCTTGTGTCAACTACATTTACAAAACCCTGTTCTTAAATGCAAACCATGCTCTGAAACTCTCCCTGGACAGATGTAATAGGACCCATTATCACCACACCAGAAATAAATATCTCTTTGATATCCCCAGGGTCAAACTTAATCTGTGTAAACACTCTATGCAAATTAAGGGACCTAGTCTATGGAACTCACTCCCTAGTGAATTGAAAAACTGTAAAACTTTTGCCTTATTTAAAAGCAAAACCAAAAAGTACCTAACTTCATCTATTTAGTTTCCTACACTGAGCTTTAAATTTGCTCTGTACCTAGTGGTACCCAATCTCCTAATTTTTATGTAATATCAAACAACCTTATCATTGTGTTCATTGCTGTCTTCTTTTATGTGCTAGCCATATGCTGTATTGTGACTACCAATTTTTGTCAACTACCATTCAAGCTGTCATTGCAATCAATCTTATATTGTTTCTGCTGTATTGTGCCTACCAATTTGTTGTCAACTACCATTTTAAGCTGTCATTGCAATCAATCATAGCTACCTATGTGCTTTAATATACTGTACCTATAATTTTCTCTCATCTTTTTTTTTTTTCATTCCATGTAATCTGTTATCATTTTTTTGTCTATAAATTTTGCAAGTATTTACCTCCTTAAAATTTTCTTAGATTAAGGATCTGCCCGAAACGCTGCGCGTGCTAGTGGCTTTACAAGACTGTAATTACCATAATTGTATCCTCACATTCCTTATGTACATTCTTGTATATGCATAAATAAATAAATAAATAAATAAAATAAATAAATAAATAAATTTGAGACAATAAGAACTTTAGTTTTATAACTAAAGTTGCACAATTATACCAACTCTATGGTGGCTGGGTGGTAAGGTGTGTGGCTGGTGTTTTGGAAGTCGCGAGTTCAAACGACCCAATGGGAGTACTTTTTTTTTTTTTTATGCCATACAATCTTCCTAGTACTATTATGTAGGTGTGTGTGTGTGTGTGTTTTTATTCATTCTTTGGTTTTATAGATGACATACATATTGACTCCTTTTACCGGTCCTTAATTAGGCTCTGGGGAAGCAATGGTGGTGGTGCATTTAAAACTAAACCAAAAATCACCAGTTCTGGACGCGTCAAATATCATATCCGCTTAATGTGTCTACAACCTAATTACTTAAAACTACACTATTTAATTCATTCATATCATGTGCATATTGGTCATTATGCTCATACAACCGACATAACAATTTATTTTCATTATTAGAATCATACATTTCATCAAGTAATACAGATACAAAGAGATTTTCTTTCTGAGAAGACCGTTAGTATTGGCTGGCTGGCAGGCAGGCAGGCAGGCATTTGAGGGTTATTATTTCGCCTGTTGATTGGGGGGAGGGTTGATGTGTTAGGGGGTTTTCGGTTAGGTGTGGTGGTGGTGATTGGTGGTGATTGGTGGTGGTGGTGATTGGTGGTGATTGGTGGTGAGTAGTGGTGGTGGTGGTGGTGGTGGTGGTGGTGGTGGTAGTAGGTGGGAGGGGGGGGGGGGGGGGGGGAAGGGGAATGATGGTCTGTGGATTCCTTCTCCGTACCCCTTACATATAAGCAAAAACATGCCTTCCTGTGGGTATAGAAACATTAACACAAATTATATCAGTAACTGATATTGTAGCCTTTTAAACAGAAAAGATTTGTACATACAAATACTTTTAAATTATCATTTATTTGTGGAAATGGCATTTACGTCATTAAATTGATACCTCAGCATCAAGTGTCCTGCAGTGGTCCAGTGGTAAAGTGTATATAAGTGATGCGTATTCTTGGAGTTGCGAGTTCAAACCCGGATTAAGCTATATATATATATATATATATATATATATATATATATATATATATATATATATATATATATATATATATATATATATATATATATATATATATACAACATGTTTTGTTTTGGTTGTTTGTTTTTGTATAAAGCCTCACACACTATATTAAGCGAGATTGTTTTAAACATGACATACATATTAATTCATTTTACCAGGCCTTATTCCACACAACTCCGTGAATTTCCCGTGGAGCCAGCCAGCCAGCCATTCAAACAAAAACAAACGAAACAAAACAAAACAAAACAAAAAACATTATTGCCAACAGCATTTGGTGTTCCCAGGCGGTCACCCATCCAAGTACTAACCAAACCCAACGTTGCTTAACTTCGCTGATCGGACGAGAAGCGGTGTTCTCAACGTGGTATGGCCGTTGGCATGAGACTGCCTACACATTGTGGTTAATAACCAACTCTTTTTAGTCATCACGGCAGGATACGGACCTTCTTGTGGTGTCTTAATGGTAATTGTATCCTAACATATTTTTGTCTCCTTGGCATGGATATTTAACATCGTTTATTCAGTCTTGGGTTTATGTTCTTTCGCCATTTACAGACATTTTACATCTACCTACTTCCTCAGCCTACCCTGCCAATTTCTAATGAATTTGTGGATTTTCTTTTGTAATACATACATGTGTGTGCTCATCTGCTCTTCAGTTTTTATGATATTTGTCTCATCTGTCCTGCTTTATGATACTTTTACAAAGAACATGAACAAATGCTTCTATTTTAGAGAAGATATGGGATCCAGGTTTCGGAGCCGTAAAACCAACCGTCGTGATTGGTGGACGAGTTGCCAGGTTGCAGCTTCTGTACCGTGCCGGCACATAAATAGGTTCGGCTCAAGCGGCGGCAGCATCATTCCCCCGTGACTGTCTGAGCGTCTCTCATCACCTTGGTTATCTCATCATCATCATGGTAGAAGCAAAGCCTACCAAGAAGGCTGCGGCTGCTGCTGCTGTGGTGGCCACCACCAGGAAACCTCGCGTCCAGGTTGCTCACCCGAAAACTAGTCAAATGGTTCTAGCCGCGGTCGCAGCACTCAAAGACCGTAAGGGCTCGTCTCTACAAGCAATCAAGAAGTACGTTGTTGCCAACAACAAAGTCGAGGCTGCCAAGATCGCCATTTACATCCGAAGATTTCTCAAGAAAGCAGTGGCTGACGGCATTCTTGTTCAGACCAAGGGAAGTGGAGCTAGTGGATCATTCAAGCTGGCCGTAGCAGAAAAGAGGGCCGTTCTAACTCCCAAGAAAGCCACCACAACCAAGAAACCATCTACAGCAGCAAAGAAGGCCGTGGTAACTCCCAAGAAAGCCGCCACAAGCAACAAACCACCTACAGCCTTGAAAAAGAAGCAGCAGCAGCAGCTTGTTGTTGGGAACAAAAAGCCCAAAATAAAGAGAGCTTCAAAATCTCCCAAACCACCCAAGGCAAAGAAAGCTGTCAAGAAAACAACAAAGGCAAAATAAACGACGACATGCAAGCAGCATGAATACACATGACAATAAACATCCAGGCCTCCCCCCTCAGTGGAGGGGCCTCATATGATTCCAAAAAGAGTTTAGTTTTGTAGACAAATAAATCATTACTTTTGGGGTAGATTTACTCTGTATATTATATATATATATATATATATATATATATATATATATATATATATATATATATATATATATATATATACACACATACATGGGTGAGGTGATATGGTACCAAAGTTTTGGGTGAGGTGATTGACATTTACACAAGATAAAACACGAACCAATGGGAATAAAAACATAAGAATGGAAGTAACTGCAGAAGGCCTATTGGCCCATAACACAAGCACTTCCTCTTGATGCTTCTATATTGGTTCGGAGTCTTGAAGCTATAATATATATATATATATATATATATATATATATATATATATATATATATATATATATATATATATATATATATATATATATATATATATATATATATATATATATATATATGCACACAAAACTAAATAGTCTTGTTAGACAAATTGCCCCTATTAGAGGCAAGTTGACTAACAAGCCGAATGACTGCAATTGTTTTGAATTTGAGTTAAATCTAACATAGAAATGTAATCAAACCTAACCTAACCTATGCTAACCCAAGCTAAGCTAACCTAACCTAACCTAAGCTAAGCTAACCTAACCTAACCTAACCCAGCAATTCATGATCTTAATATAATACTGTTAATTGGATAAACCAATTTGGAAAGAAATGTTCGAAAATAACAAAATTAACTGTGCTTGTTAGGAAAATTGGGCCTTGCATACTTGTCCCAATAGTGTGGTTCTCGCTTTTAGGTACGACATAAACGTATACCTAAGTTGAGAGAGAAAAAGATTCGCACTCAAACATGCATATCGATTGCCAGTCCTGAATTCTGGGTAGATATTCGTGTCCTCCCTTTTCATTTACCATCATTTGGATACTATCAAAACAGCTCTGAGAAGGATAAAATGAATAAAACGGGTAGCTCACTCATGTAAAAAGGAAGAGTTGGGAAAGATCTCTCTCTCTCTCTCTCCCTCACCCCCCCCCCACCACCAATGATCCTGCTCTGCTAGTATATAACGGAACAAACCTTCCCCCCCCCCCCACCCCTCCCTCCCCAATCAGAGTCCCTTTAAGCATGCGAGGATAAAAAATAGATTTCATAAGACCCAATGTGCTAGCTGATATCAAAACAATTTATGTTATCGTCTATTAAGCCCTTCAGTAAAAAAGTATAGGGCCCTAATTAGGTCCCGTTTTGAGGTGGTGGTGGGTGGAATCGATGGATTAGCCAAGCTCTTATCCGCCGAATCCGTAGAGGGTACGACCCTGGCGCTTCAGAGCGTACACCACGTCCATGGCAGTGACGGTCTTCCTCTTGGCGTGTTCCGTGTAGGTTACAGCATCACGGATGACGTTCTCGAGGAACACCTTCAGGACGCCACGGGTCTCTTCGTAGATGAGACCCGAAATACGCTTCACGCCGCCACGACGAGCTAAGCGACGAATAGCGGGCTTGGTGATGCCCTGGATGTTGTCACGTAGCACCTTACGATGACGCTTGGCGCCACCCTTTCCGAGTCCCTTGCCTCCCTTGCCGCGTCCAGTCATGGTGTTGAAGTTGTGTGAATAATAAAATTTCGACGAACGAACGAATTAAATATAGGACAAGATACCCTTCGGGTGAGCTTTGAAGTGGGTATAGGTGAAGAATAGCTTGGGTGAGAGGAAGCGTCGGAGTTGTAGAGATAGAGCCAGGGCTAGACCCAGCTGCGCGGCTGAATATGAGGCTACTTGAACACCTGGTCGGCTTAGGCTTGGCTGGCAGGGTCCCGAGGGAGGGGCGGCGGTGTGAGGTCTTCTTTCCTCATGACGTGTGGAGTCTTCTTTCTTCTTAGGAGTTGAAGTCTTCTTTCTTCTTTGAAGCTGAAGTCTTCTTTCTTCTTTGAAGCTGGAGTCTTCCGTCTTCTGTCTTGCACGTTGGTCTGCTCCGAAGCTTGCAGGGGTTCCACCACCTCAAAACGAGCAAAATTAGGTCCCTATACCCCTAAAGAGGGGGGGGGGTGAAGGCGGCTACCTTCGGGCGAGTCTGGTGTTGAAGCTAGGCTTGTTATTCTTCCTTGTTCTCTTGCGTGGAGTTTGGTCTGTTGGCGTGCTTGGTGAAGGTGTGGGTCTTGTCACTACTTTATATTCGTTCAGTTCTTCTCTTGCTGCTCGCCATACGCTGTTGTACATCAGGGTTTTCATGTCAGTTACTACCCTGGTAACAGTTTCTTCGCCGTTTCTGTGTTTTTTCGTTATTGTTCCTGCTTCCACGTCCAGGATTGACAATGGTTCTTCTGTGTCCTTGGGGTCGTGAATCAGGAATCTGCGTGGGGATCGCAGACCATCTAGGCTTACTGGGGAGACCGATTCATTGTCGAATTCTGACAATTCGCAGCCGTCCCCGTCCTCGTGTTCATATACTGGGTCCCGCAGTGGTACGTGGAATTCTTGCATTCTCGGGTCGGTGTTTTCTTCAACAAAACTCATGACAGTAGTGTATGGGTTGAACATTTTCGGGGCTGCTATGCTGGTAGTCACTTTGGGTTCAGGTGCGATGACAGTTGCTGGTTCAGCAGATGTTGAGATCGGTTGAGAAGCCGTCGGGGTGCTGTCGTTTGCCGTAGTCGGGTTTGCAGGAGTGGCTGGTGTAGGGTTGGCCTCTGTTGTAGTAGAGCGGGAGGTGAACATGGCCTCTGGTATCACAAACGATGGTAGGTTGTTCTCCTTGTATAGTTCCTTCAGTAATTCATAACGTAGTCTGAGATCTTCGCCTGAGAGCGCCGTTGCGAAGTGTATCAGGGCTGCAACAGTGCTATCAGGGGTGGCTGCAGGCGGCGTGAGTGAGGACGGCTGGCTGGCTGGGTTGAGAGGTGTTGTCTGTGACCTTGAGTGGCTGGCGCGGGAGCTGCTGGTCCAGTAGTTGAGTTGTGCGCCGCTTGCGGCGCCACTTGCGGCGCCACTTGTCGGGAGTGCTGGGAAGGCTTCTGCTTGAATGTTGAAAGATTTCACTCTTGGAGTAGGATTACGAGGTCTGGCGTCGATCATTTTCGCTATTTCTTCCTGCCTGGTGGGGCAGTCTTGAGAGACGGCTGTGTGTTCTCCGTTGCAAAGTAGACAGCGCTTGATGGTGGCTGTGCAGGTCCTGTGATGGTGTTCTCCAGTACAAATGCTGCATTTCTGCAGCCTGTTTGGGCACTTCTGGGCGTAGTGGGTGTATTGATAACACCGAAAACATTGACGAAGGCGGAAGTAACGCTGCCTGGTGATCTGGTGGGGTGTGCAGGCCACTCCACAGCATCTGAGTCCGTTGTCGGCCGCGAGAGTAGCCTCTGCTGGAGTCTTGAGGGTGACTTTGAGGGTTGGCCTCCCGCTTTCACCCTGCTGGATGAGGTGGGCCGAGATGGCTGTGAGAGACCGGTTCAGAGCGTTTATGCTCTTCACGATCTCAGTGATGGGCTGTTCGGCGATGATGGCACTCACTCTGTGGATGAATACTGTTCTTATAGCCTGGAACTGGAGGGGAGGCAGGAGTGTTAGCCCCTTTGCCTCGAGTGCAGTGGTCGACGTTGTGGTAAAAAGGGCTTCTAGTGCAGCTGCACTACTGAAGAGAATTTGGGGTCCCTTAACGTCCATAACGACGTCGATGGGTGCTACCCCAGAGGTCGAGGTCAGTAGCTCCATGATCTCGGCCTTGTTAAAAGTGGTGTCGGTTCCTCGGAACCGCACCTTCACTCTGAAAAGCATGATGCCTATGCAGGCACCACGCTAGAAATCAGGAGGGAAGCGCTCACGTTGCTGCTCAATATTTACCCACCCGGCAGTGCTAGGTGCAAGCTTCCTCTCCTGCTTGAGTGCGCCGACGATAAAATTTCGGCACGATTTCCCCAGACTATATCCCGTCAAGCGGACGTACTTGTAGCATGGCAACTCCTAACTCCTGCCTGTCCTTACTTTATGCTTGTACTCGAGCAGAAACACGGCTTTCTCACAACGCTTTCAAAACTGCAGTTGCCTACTCGTCTGTTTCACGTCTCTGTGAAATGACTTTTGCACAAATCCAAAAAATAGAGCAAAATCAGCGATAATAGTGTTTGAGGTGAGCTGCCTGTTGGCTGCAGCCAGAGGAAGGAGGGGAGGGGCAACGGGGTGACGTAGGCGAGTCGAGCAGCCAATGGCGCTCGAGCAAGCGCCTCGAGACGGCGTATATAAGCAAAAATTTTTCGGCGCCGGCCATCACACCTTCATTGTTCCTGAGGAAGTTTTCAACGCTCCGCGTTCATCTCCAACAACTGACCCTGTAGAGGAGGATGCTGACTCTACATCCGACGACGACGATTCCGCCACTGCAATGCAGCCCTCAGATCCTGTTCGGGTACCTACAGCTCACAAGACTCTGCCTCATGTGACCCCCACTTCTGCATCAGTTCCCGTTACCAACCATGACATCACTGTGAACGCAGCCACGCTTTCTGACATACTGTCAGCTCCTGCTCCACACGCTTCTCAAGCTGCTGCTGTCCCTTCACCCGTCTTAGTGGCGAATTTCGCTGCTATCGACCCTTGGTGTGACCCTATAGAGGGTACCGACTATGCAGCACCTTCTGCTGCAGTACCTACCGCTGTTACACACCCTCCGAGAACTCTACCTTCAAGACATCAACCCTCAAGAACCCAACCTTCAAGAAATCTACCCCAGCGTGTCAACACCCCTGCTCCTCACTCATCTGATGAATCGGATGAGGACGTATCTGTCGGTACACCATCACCCCCAAGGAAAGATCACCTTCAAGCATCAACACGAACCGTGACCACCAAGACCGACAAGCCCAACAAAAAAAAGAACAACGATCAAAGTTTGGTGAAATCAACAAGAAAGAAGACTCCTAACGAACTGACTTAACATCATCTGACATCAAACCTCCACTGCCAGCTGCTTGCGTTCCCGGCCTCTGTGTGTATTGCAAATGACACCCCACTCAATTCTACTTTCATCTGATCAAGCTCAAATCCACGGTGGTTGGGCCACCGATCTTTCATCTCCCCTCTTCACCTCATCTCCAGATCCTTGCTCAAGATTTCTGCAACCTCGCCCCGTTCTTCCATCCCCTGCTTGCCAGCTCTATGGACTTTTTAATCCGTTAATCCGGCCATCACAAACCACAGTTGTTCACCATGGCTCGCACCAAGCAGACTGCTCGCAAGTCCACGGGAGGCAAGGCTCCTCGTAAGCAGCTGGCCACCAAGGCAGCACGCAAGTCTGCTCCTGCCACAGGGGGCGTGAAGAAGCCTCACCGTTACAGGCCCGGAACGGTCGCCCTGCGTGAGATCCGTCGTTACCAGAAGGGCACAGAGTTGCTCATCAGGAAACTTCCCTTCCAGCGTCTGGTGCGCGAGATTGCCCAGGACTTCAAGACCGATCTTCGCTTCCAGTCGTCTGCCGTCATGGCTTTACAGGAGGCATCCGAGGCTTACCTGGTCGGTCTCTTCGAGGACACTAACCTCTGTGCCATCCACGCCAAGCGTGTCACCATCATGCCAAAGGACATTCAGCTTGCTCGCCGTATCCGTGGAGAGCGTGCATAAGCTAAAACGACCACCCTAGTATACACCAAACTCGGCCCTTCTCAGGGCCAAAATATCCTTCTAAGGAGATTTCAGACATTCCTAGCATCAGTCATATGAATTAACCTTCATCTATACATATAATAAATAAATAAATACAATAATTTAGGTGTCATACATACACTGTACACGTGATATCAATAAATCAAGTCATTTGTAGTACAACCTGTCCTCTTACAAACAAAACGCCGTCGCTTTTCATTCTTATGCACTGCCAAGGATCCTCCCCCCCCCCCCCCCCTCCAAAAAAAAAAAAAAATTGTCATACTGTACTAGAAATAAAAGCAGCTTGTATAAGTGACATACTGTCCTGTCCTGTTTTATTCTGTTTTTGGTCCTCTGGCTTAATCTGTTAAGTTAGGAGATGACATTTTAAATTAACCGTTTTCTTGACATTTTCAAACCTTAAGAGGGTGGCCTGCATAGTAATCCTAATGTGGAACATAACAATGAATCTCTAATCTCTAGAAAAAAGATACCGAGTGTTTATATGTGTGTTGAGAGAGAGAGAGAGAGAGAGAGAGAGAGAGAGAGAGAGAGAGAGAGAGAGAGAGAGAGAGAGAGAGAGAGAGAGAGAGAGAGAGAGAGACATGCAGAGACAGAGACAGAGACAGAGACAGACAGACAGACAGACAGACAGACAGACAGACAGACAGACAGACAGAGACTGAGAGAGAGAAACACACACAGACAGTTTCATAAATATTCTCATTTTATAGCTATTTGCTTTCAGTGACAGAGGTTTTTGTTATAATAGTATTGGTGTCTAACACTCACAATCTCTTTAGAAATTAAAGTGTGGCTCCAATGGAGCCGAGTTTGTTGGTTTGAGGCCAAGCCACCACCACAGGGCAGTAAGTAAGCCGTTTACTTGGAGGAGGTGTACTTGGTGACGGCCTTAGTGCCCTCAGAGACGGCGTGCTTGGCCAGTTCTCCGGGCAACAGGAGCCTTACAGCCGTCTGGATCTCCCGACTGGTAATGGTGGAACGCTTGTTGTAGTGGGCCAGGCGAGAAGCCTCGGCGGCGATGCGCTCGAAGATGTCGTTCACGAACGAGCTCATGATCGACATGGCTTTGGAAGAGATACCAGTGTCGGGGTGGACCTGCTTCAGCACTTTGTAGATGTAGATGCTGTAGCTCTCCTTCCTCCTGCGCTTCTTTTTCTTATCGCCCTTGGCAATGGCCTTCTGGGCCTTTCCGGCCTTCTTGGCAGCCTTTCCAGATGCCTTGGGTGGCATGATGATGCTCGTGCTGGCTGGCGTTGCGATACAATAATGAACTTTTGCGCGAGTCGAGCTTTCCTTTTATATCCCGCTCGCGACTCAGCTCAGAGCGGGTCGCGTGGCGGAGCGCGCTGATTGGTCAGTGGCGGACTCCCTTGATCCTGAGCGGGGTATATAACACGAAGCTCGATCTGCGGGCCGGCATAAAGACATAAAAGATAAAGATAAAGATAAAAGAAAACACAAACTTTCGACCGAAAACCTAGATCAGGCTCTCTGCACCCAGCACTGCCGGGTGGGTAAATATTAGGCAGCAACGTAGAGCCATGATTTACCGCATAAAGGTCCGGTTTCGTGACGAAACCACTTACACCGGACCCCAATTACTAAGGAAAATCGTTGACATCACGAATGCAGCCCCGTTGGACATCCGTGACGATGCTGACGGCGCTGTACTTCTTTATTCAAGCGAGCAAGCTCTGGAGCAACTGTTTGCACCAGAACACCAGGACGCCCTACGAAACGCCAACCTGATCATCACTCCTAACCGTCGCTACTTGGCTGAACGAACCATCTTCGTCAGCCACACAAGTGTCTACATCGCCACCCAAGACCCTGGTACCATACTTGATAGTATCAACACCAGAAACCCGGCTCTGACTGCTGCTACAGTCAAGGTCATCAAGAACAACGACAACCCTAGGCCTACTCTCAAGGTCACCTTCACAACAGCTGCTGCAGCGACCCAAGCTGTGGAAAATGGATTTAGATGTCTGGATATTTCCATCACACCTGACACTGTAAAGAAGGAACGGTACTACAACATTCGCCAGTGCTTTAAGTGCTACAAGTACGATCATGATACCAAGAACTGCCAACAAGCAGAGGTTAAATGCAGCATTTGTACCCAGGATCATCACTTCAAAACCTGCCGGTCAACCACCAAACTGTGCCTCAATTGTGGAGGAGCTCACATCGCCGTCTCCATGGACTGCCAAGTACGACTAGACGAAATAAATAAAACAGCAACTGCCAACCCAACAACCAATCAGCCGGCGAGCTTCAATATCCAAGCTACATCGTTTCCAGTGCTTCCCAACGCTTCTGCTCCTGCTACACAGACGTCCACACCAGGCCAGACCACCCCCCAATGGGGACCCAGGACACAGGCGACTGCAGCTCAGCCAACCAACTTGACTGTCAACCAATCAGCGGCCTCGACCAACACCACTCTCATCCCATGCCTGATCAGTGTAGCTGAGAGAGAGGCGGGAACAGACAACGCAAAATACGTGAGAGTACTGAACATGCTGCTCGCCCAGAACAACCTGCCTACAATGTTGATACCAGCAGACCTATTTCAACATCACAACGCTGCTTCAACCCAAACAGACGAAATTCCAACACCAACAGTAACCGCAGTCATACCGCAACCACCACCACCGGAGTCGAACCCAGCACAAGTCACCCAGGCAACAGCATCCACCCAGACTACCACCACAGCAGACAAGTCAACCTCATCACCTGCCCCCACCAGCCCGAGACGGAAGAAAATGAGAGCAAAAAGGAGACCAAGAAGTCAGCAAGTGGAATCAGAATCAGATTCAGAACCAGAGTCCCTAGAAGCCTTGGCTGAGACCTTCACATATGAGGCCCCAGACTTCGACCTAAACCCAAGCAAATCAAGCAAGAAAGTGCCCTGCTTTGGACTTTACCTCAATCACGGTGGCAATTTCAACGGCAATCGAAGCACAAGAATGGTCATTGCCTTAGAATGCAACAGGATCATGAACCAGCTCAGGAAAACCATTCCTTACCCTGTGTTTGTCCACCACGAGACCGTGGAACGCTATGTAGACCTCTGCGCTCTGGAGAGTGCATACATCGACCCTAAATTCGACGTCAAGAGGGGACAAGTGACCTTCCTGGAAGAAGATGAAGACCCGACAGGAATACCAATACCACCGCTAACATTCGGGAAGTACATGCGAATACCTCCTGGCCAAGACACCACCAAGCAACAGTGAACTTACCTCTCACCATCTCAATAAGGAAGACGCCTCCTCCTAGCCAGACAGACCACCTCAAGTGAACCAGGACGACATCACCCTGCCCCACCACTAGCCTCCTGCCGCCCAAGAAGAACTTAAGCAACAGGCTTTGACTGAAAAAACATCTCCAATCCAAGGTGGACGGGCCACCGAACTTTCAAGCCTCCTCTCTCCACATCCAAATCCTCTTCCAAGAATTTCATCGCCCCATCCTTCTTCCTCCCACATCCTTTCCAAGCTCTTTGGACATCAAAGCGAAAGCGAAGCCGGCATAAACAAGTCCCAGGACCATCAGGGATCAAAGCGCTGCAGATCAAACTTCTACCAGGCAATCTTATGCAATCCATACTCAACCTATTCAACGCTATGCTGGCATCGGGTCACATTCCTGTAGCATTCAAGTCAGCCAAGATGATATTCATTCCCAAACCCAAGAAAGACCCCCACCAACCTGGCAACTACCGACCAATCTCACTCTTAGACTCAATAGGCAAGTGCTTTGAAAAAATCATGTCAAACCGCCTTAACTACTACATGGAGTACAACAACCTCTTCACAGAAAAGCAGTTTGGCTTTCGAGCACATAGATCAACCCAGCACGCAATTAACATCATCTACGACGCCTTAAGCTCAATTCGCAAGCAAAAACAGGTAGCCTTGATTGCGACGAGGGACGTACACAAGGCCTTCGACAGCCTGTGGCACGATGGTCTGGTGTACAAATTAGCAGACTTACCAGCGCAAAACTGGACCCTCCTCAGGCTGATCAGTAATTTCCTTAAGAATAGGCAAGTTACCCCCAGCTTCAAGGCAAACGAGGCCGCAGCCTTCACCCCAACAGCTGGAGTCCCCCAAGGATCATGCTTGAGCCCGGTTCTCTTCAACATCTTTGTAAATGACCTGCCCCAACCAGAGTATAGGGACACCATTATCGTGCAATTTGCGGACGACGTAACACACGTAATAACATCTAACCCTAGCAGCCAAGCGGCCAAACACGCAACTGCAACCCGTAAGGCAAACGTAGAACTAGCAAGGACTGCTAACTGGGAAAGGAAATGGAGGATCACCACTAACCCAGAAAAGATTCAATTAAGCACTGTCGGCTGTATGGCCTTCTCAATTGAAAATGAGGGGGGAATAAGAATCAGGGGTGAACCCATAGCCATCTCAAACTCCAACACAGTGCTCGGTTACAACTTCAACAGGCTACTCAACTCCTCCCAGTACGTATCCCAGAAGACAGCGATGGCCCGGGGCTCACTGGCGAGGCTCTTCCGTTTCAACCAAGCCCCATCCCACATCAAGCTCCACCTGTACAGAATGACCATAAGGCCTAGCTTGGAATACCCATACGTTCCCCTGAACCTCACCAACAAATCCAACATGTTGAAGATTCAACGAGTACAAAACAAAGCACTTCGCTTTGCAGAGGGCCTGACTCTGAGGGACAGGGTGAGAACCGACCTGATCCATGAGACGCTCAACATGAAGCCAATGAACATTAGGCTCAGCTACCTGGCCAGAAGACAGCTGTACCGTATGAAGAACATGTATGTCCCAGACCCAGAAGATCCCTTCGTAGCAGAAAACACCACCAGCGACTACGAGATCCACGAACCACCACACAGAACCAGAAGAATCACTCTCCAACAAAAAGTGATCAGACATATCCATGATGAGGCCTTCCCAAGCCCTCAGATACTAAGCGGTCTGCCAGACGATCCAGATGAGTGGCCCATCCCGGACCCAATCTACACCATATGAAGAATAAAGAAAGAAAGAAAAAAAAAATAATAAATATAAAAAAAAAAAAAAAAAAAAAATAAATAAATAAATAAATAAAAAAAAAAAAAAAAAAAAAAAAAAAAAAAAAAAAAAAAAAAAAAATATATAAATAAAACACCTACAAAAAAAATATAAAACCAAAAAACCATTTGTCGTGGCGTCAGAAGTGTAACTACCCTGATGTTTCTAAGATTAGCCTCCTTCAGCCAACTCCATCGGCTCTAGTGCTTTAGGACACCAACAAGGTCACAAACACTAGCCCCCCCAGCCAATGTACTGACAACCCAACATAACACACACGCAAACAAACAACACATACAAAAATGTCAACCCATGGTGGACAGGCCACCGAACTTTCAAACCTCCTCTCTCTCTACACCCGCATCCTCTTCCTGAATTTCATCTCCCCATCCCTCTACCTCCCCCATCCTTTCCATTCCCTATGGACATCAAAGCAAAGCCGGCATAAAACACCACAAACCCACAACAGCAGCAGCAATGTCAGGACGCGGCAAGGGAGGCAAAGTGAAGGGCAAGTCAAAGTCTCGCTCCAGCAGGGCCGGACTTCAGTTCCCCGTGGGCAGAATTCACCGTCTGCTGCGTAAAGGCAACTACGCCGAACGCGTCGGTGCTGGCGCTCCTGTCTACCTGGCAGCCGTCATGGAATACCTCGCTGCCGAAGTTCTGGAGCTCGCCGGTAACGCCGCACGTGACAACAAGAAGACCCGTATCATCCCACGTCACTTGCAGTTGGCCATCCGCAACGACGAAGAACTCAACAAACTTCTGTCTGGCGTAACCATTGCACAGGGAGGTGTTCTTCCAAACATTCAGGCAGTTCTTTTGCCAAAGAAGACAGAGAAGAAGTAAGCACTTCTGCCACCCACCACGACAAATACCATAACCAGGCTCCATCCGGAGCCACACACACTTTAATAGAGAGATTCAAGTAGACAATCAACTTTCAAACATTAATAATAACATTTATATTGATTTCATTTGGAATGTGTACATAACAAACAAACAAAACAAAATTATAGGGGATATTCAGCATCACTTGGAATATTAACCAATCATATAAATCCAATATATATTTTATATTTTACTTTAAGCGAGGAATTCATATTCTATCAATTTTTAATCATACAAATGAACAAAAGCAATTCTTCACTAGACGTAATGAATGAATAAATGATCAAGGTTTTAATGTGTTTCATGAATAAATATATATATATATATATATATATATATATATATATATATATATATATATATATATATATATATATATATATATATATATATATATATATATATATATATATATATATAATATAATATATTATAATATATTATAATACTTGTGAACCAGAATATGTTTGAGCAGCAGCGATCGTGCCATTGGCCGAAGTGCAACAATTCAAATAATTTAAAGGGCCTGCTCGGGTATATAAGAGAGGCTGGGAGACTGGGGCCGGTGGTGGGTGATGGGTGATGAGTGATGGTGTGGTGTGGTGTGGTGTTGTTAAGAGTTGATTTACGGCCAGCCAGCCAGCTGCAGCCAAGGCAGGGCAGGGCAAGGCAAGGCAAGGCAAGGCAAGGCAAGGCAAGGCAAGGCAAGGCAAGGCAATAACAGGACAGGACAGGCAAGGCAAGGCAAGGCAAGGCAAGGCAAGGCAAGCAGGCGGGCGGGCGGGCGGGCGGGCGGGCGGGCGGGCGGGCGGGCAGCCAGCCAGCCAGCCAGCCAGGCAGGCAGGCAGGCAGGCAGGCAGGCAGGCAGGCAGGCAGGCAGGCAGGCAGGCAGGCAGGCAGGCAGGCAGGCAGCCAGCCAGTCAGCCAGCCAGCCAGCCAGCCAGCCAGCCAGCCAGCCAGCCAGGCAGGCAGGCAGCCAGCCACTCCCACTTTGTATTTATATGCATTCAATTTATATTCAAACATTATATATGTTAAGGGCCTAGTTTTAGTGTTTATTTTAAAAATGACAAACATCGAGTCGTTTTACCAGTCCTTTAGCGTTAACGGTGATGCATTTTAAAACTGAACAGAAATCACCTTTTCTGGATATATCAAATATCGAATCCGCTTAATGTGCCTACAATTCAATCATTCAAAAAATACATAATTTACATCATGCCTTTTCATAGAACAGACAATAAGATTTGAGACAATAAGAACTTTAGTTTTATAACTAAAGTTGCACAATTATACCAACTCTATGGTGGCTGGGTGGTAAGGTGTGTGGCTGGTGTTTTGGAAGTCGCGAGTTCAAACGACCCAATGGGAGTACTTTTTTTTTTTTTTATGCCATACAATCTTCCTAGTACTATTATGTAGGTGTGTGTGTGTGTGTGTTTTTATTCATTCTTTGGTTTTATAGATGACATACATATTGACTCCTTTTACCGGTCCTTAATTAGGCTCTGGGGAAGCAATGGTGGTGGTGGTGGTGCATTTAAAACTAAACCAAAAATCACCAGTTCTGGACGCGTCAAATATCATATCCGCTTAATGTGTCTACAACCTAATTACTTAAAACTACACTATTTAATTCATTCATATCATGTGCATATTGGTCATTATGCTCATACAACCGACATAACAATTTATTTTCATTATTAGAATCATACATTTCATCAAGTAATACAGATACAAAGAGATTTTCTTTCTGAGAAGACCGTTAGTATTGGCTGGCTGGCAGGCAGGCAGGCAGGCATTTGAGGGTTATTATTTCGCCTGTTGATTGGGGGGAGGGTTGATGTGTTAGGGGGTTTTCGGTTAGGTGTGGTGGTGGTGATTGGTGGTGATTGGTGGTGGTGGTGATTGGTGGTGAGTAGTGGTGGTGGTGGTGGTGGTGGTGGTGGTGGTAGTAGGTGGGAGGGGGGGGGGGGGGGAAGGAGAATGATGGTCTGTGGATTCCTTCTCCGTACCCCTTACATATAAGCAAAAACATGCCTTCCTGTGGGTATAGAAACATTAACACAAATTATATCAGTAACTGATATTGTAGCCTTTTAAACAGAAAAGATTTGTACATACAAATACTTTTAAATTATCATTTATTTGTGGAAATGGCATTTACGTCATTAAATTGATACCTCAGCATCAAGTGTCCTGCAGTGGTCCAGTGGTAAAGTGTATATAAGTGATGCGTATTCTTGGAGTTGCGAGTTCAAACCCGGATTAAGCTATACATATATATATATATATATATATATATATATATATATATATATATATATATATATATATATATATGTCGTACCTAGTAGCCAGAACTCACTTCTCAGCCTACTATTCAAGGCCCGATTTGCCTAATAAGCCAAGTTTTCCTGAATTAATATATATACTATAATTTTTTTCTTATGAAATGATAAAGCAACCCTTTTCTCTATGTATGAGGTCAATTTTTTTTTATTGGAGTTAAAATTAACGTAGATATATGACCGAACCTAACCAACCCTACCTAACCTAACCTAACCTATATTTATAGGTAAGGTTAGGTTAGGTAGCCAAAAAAAGCTAGGTTAGGTTAGGTTAGGTTGGTTAGGTAGACGAAAAAACATTAATTCATGAAAACTTGGCTTATTAGGCAAATCGGGCCTTGAATAGTAGGCTGAGAAGTGCGTTCTGGCTATTAGGTACGACATATATATATATATATATATATATATATATATATATATATATATATATATATATATATATATATACAACATGTTTTGTTTTGGTTGTTTGTTTTTGTATAAAGCCTCACACACTATATTAAGCGAGATTGTTTTAAACATGACATACATATTAATTCATTTTACCAGGCCTTATTCCACACAACTCCGTGAATTTCCCGTGGAGCCAGCCAGCCAGCCATTCAAACAAAAACAAACGAAACAAAACAAAACAAAACAAAAAACATTATTGCCAACAGCATTTGGTGTTCCCAGGCGGTCACCCATCCAAGTACTAACCAAACCCAACGTTGCTTAACTTCGCTGATCGGACGAGAAGCGGTGTTCTCAACGTGGTATGGCCGTTGGCATGAGACTGCCTACACATTGTGGCTAATAACCAACTCTTTTTAGTCATCACGGCAGGATACGGACCTTCTTGTGGTGTCTTAATGGTAATTGTATCCTAACATATTTTTGTCTCCTTGGCATGGATATTTAACATCGTTTATTCAGTCTTGGGTTTATGTTCTTTCGCCATTTACAGACATTTTACATCTACCTACTTCCTCAGCCTACCCTGCCAATTTCTAATGAATTTGTGGATTTTCTTTTGTAATACATACATGTGTGTGCTCATCTGCTCTTCAGTTTTTATGATATTTGTCTCATCTGTCCTGCTTTATGATACTTTTACAAAGAACATGAACAAATGCTTCTATTTTAGAGAAGATATGGGATCCAGGTTTCGGAGCCGTAAAACCAACCGTCGTGATTGGTGGACGAGTTGCCAGGTTGCAGCTTCTGTACCGTGCCGGCACATAAATAGGTTCGGCTCAAGCGGCGGCAGCATCATTCCCCCGTGACTGTCTGAGCGTCTCTCATCACCTTGGTTATCTCATCATCATCATGGTAGAAGCAAAGCCTACCAAGAAGGCTGCGGCTGCTGCTGCTGTGGTGGCCACCACCAGGAAACCTCGCGTCCAGGTTGCTCACCCGAAAACTAGTCAAATGGTTCTAGCCGCGGTCGCAGCACTCAAAGACCGTAAGGGCTCGTCTCTACAAGCAATCAAGAAGTACGTTGTTGCCAACAACAAAGTCGAGGCTGCCAAGATCGCCATTTACATCCGAAGATTTCTCAAGAAAGCAGTGGCTGACGGCATTCTTGTTCAGACCAAGGGAAGTGGAGCTAGTGGATCATTCAAGCTGGCCGTAGCAGAGAAGAGGGCCGTTCTAACTCCCAAGAAAGCCACCACAACCAAGAAACCATCTACAGCAGCAAAGAAGGCCGTGGTAACTCCCAAGAAAGCCGCCACAAGCAACAAACCACCTACAGCCTTGAAAAAGAAGCAGCAGCAACAGCTTGTTGTTGGGAACAAAAAGCCCAAAATAAAGAGAGCTTCAAAATCTCCCAAACCACCCAAGGCAAAGAAAGCTGTCAAGAAAACAACAAAGGCAAAATAAACGACGACATGCAAGCAGCATGAATACACATGACAATAAACATCCAGGCCTCCCCCCTCAGTGGAGGGGCCTCATATGATTCCAAAAAGAGTTTAGTTTTGTAGACAAATAAATCATTACTTTTGGGGTAGATTTACTCTGTATATTATATATATATATATATATATATATATATATATATATATATATATATATATATATATATATATATATATATATATATATATATATATATATATATATATATATATATATATATATATATATATATATATATATATATATATATATATATATATATATATATATATATATATACACACATACATGGGTGAGGTGATATGGTACCAAAGTTTTGGGTGAGGTGATTGACATTTACACAAGATAAAACACGAACCAATGGGAATAAAAACATAAGAATGGAAGTAACTGCAGAAGGCCTATTGGCCCATAACACAAGCACTTCCTCTTGATGCTTCTATATTGGTTCGGAGTCTTGAAGCTATAATATATATATATATATATATATATATATATATATATATATATATATATATATATATATATATATATATATATATATATATATATGTCGTACCTAGTAGCCAGAACGTCCTTCTCAGCCTATTATGCAAGGCCCAATTTGCCTAATAAGCCAAGTTTTCATGAATTAATTGTTTTTCGGCAACCTAACCTACCTAACCTAACCTAACCTAACTTTTTAGGCTACCTAACCTAACCTAATCTATAAAGATAGGTTAGGTTAGGTTAGGTAGGGTTGGTTAGGTTCGGTCATATATCTACGTTAATTTTAACTACAATAAAAAAAATTGACCTCATACATAATGAAATGGGTAGCTTTATCATTTCATAAGAAAAAAATTAGAGAAAATATATTAATTCAGGAAAACTTGGCTTATTAGGCAAATCGGGCCTTGCATAGTTGGCCGAAAAGTGCGTTCTGGCTACTAGGTACGACATATATATATATATATATATATGTCGTACCTAGTAGCCAAAACGCACTTCTCAGCCTATTATGCAAGGCCCGATTTGCCTAATAAGCCAAGTTTTCCTGAATTAATTGTTTTTCGACTACCTAACCTACCTAACGTAACCTAACCTAACTTTTTCGGCTACCTAACCTAACCTAACCAATAGAGATAGGTTAGGTGAGGTTAGGTAGGGTTGGTTAGGTTCGGTCATATATCTATGTTAATTTTAACTTTAATAAAAAAAAATTGACTTCATACATAATGAAATGGGTTGCTTTATCATTTCATAAGAAAAAAATTAGAGAAAATTTATAATTCAGGAAAACTTGGCTTATTAGGCAAATCGGGCCTTGCATAGTAGGCTGAGAAGTGGCTTCTGGCTACTAGGTACGACATATATATATATATATATATATATATATATATATATGTCGTACCTAATAGCCAGAACGCACTTCTCAGCCTACTATTCAAGGCCCGATTTGCCTAATAAGCCAAGTTTTCATGAATTAATGTTTTTTCGTCTACCTAACCTACCTAACCTAACCTAACCTAGCTTTTTTTGGCTACCTAACCTAACCTTACCTATAAATATAGGTTAGGTTAGGTTAGGTAGGGTTGGTTAGGTTCGGTCATATATCTACGTTAATTTTAACTCCAATAAAAAAAAATTGACCTCATACATAGAGAAAAGGGTTGCTTTATCATTTCATAATACAAAAATTATAGTAAATATATTAATTCAGGAAAACTTGGCTTATTAGGCAAATCGGGCCATGAATAGTAGGCTGAGAAGTGAGTTCTGGCTACTAGGTACGACATATATATATATATATATATATATATATATATATATATATATATATGCACACAAAACTAAATAGTCTTGTTAGACAAATTGCCCCTATTAGAGGCAAGTTGACTAACAAGCCGAATGACTGCAATTGTTTTGAATTTGAGTTAAATCTAACATAGAAATGTAATCAAACCTAACCTAACCTATGCTAACCCAAGCTAAGCTAACCTAACCTAACCTAAGCTAAGCTAACCTAACCTAACCCAGCAATTCATGATCTTAATATAATACTGTTAATTGGATAAACCAATTTGGAAAGAAATGTTCGAAAATAACAAAATTAACTGTGCTTGTTAGGAAAATTGGGCCTTGCATACTTGTCCCAATAGTGTGGTTCTCGCTTTTAGGTACGACATAAACGTATACCTAAGTTGAGAGAGAAAAAGATTCGCACTCAAACATGCATATCGATTGCCAGTCCTGAATTCTGGGTAGATATTCGTGTCCTCCCTTTTCATTTACCATCATTTGGATACTATCAAAACAGCTCTGAGAAGGATAAAATGAATAAAACGGGTAGCTCACTCATGTAAAAAGGAAGAGTTGGGAAAGATCTCTCTCTCTCTCTCTCCCTCACCCCCCCCCCCCCACCACCAATGATCCTGCTCTGCTAGTATATAACGGAACAAACCTTCCCCCCCCCCCACCCCTCCCTCCCCAATCAGAGTCCCTTTAAGCATGCGAGGATAAAAAATAGATTTCATAAGACCCAATGTGCTAGCTGATATCAAAACAATTTATGTTATCGTCTATTAAGCCCTTCAGTAAAAAAGTATAGGGACCTAATTAGGTCCCGTTTTGAGGTGGTGGTGGGTGGAATCGATGGATTAGCCAAGCTCTTATCCGCCGAATCCGTAGAGGGTACGACCCTGGCGCTTCAGAGCGTACACCACGTCCATGGCAGTGACGGTCTTCCTCTTGGCGTGTTCCGTGTAGGTTACAGCATCACGGATGACGTTCTCGAGGAACACCTTCAGGACGCCACGGGTCTCTTCGTAGATGAGACCCGAAATACGCTTCACGCCGCCACGACGAGCTAAGCGACGAATAGCGGGCTTGGTGATGCCCTGGATGTTGTCACGTAGCACCTTACGATGACGCTTGGCGCCACCCTTTCCGAGTCCCTTGCCTCCCTTGCCGCGTCCAGTCATGGTGTTGAAGTTGTGTGAATAATAAAATTTCGGCACGATTTCCCCAGACTATATCCCGTCAAGCGGACGTACTTGTAGCATGGCAACTCCTAACTCCTGCCTGTCCTTACTTTATGCTTGTACTCGAGCAGAAACACGGCTTTCTCACAACGCTTTCAAAACTGCAGTTGCCTACTCGTCTGTTTCACGTCTCTGTGAAATGACTTTTGCACAAATCCAAAAAATAGAGCAAAATCAGCGATAATAGTGTTTGAGGTGAGCTGCCTGTTGGCTGCAGCCAGAGGAAGGAGGGGAGGGGCAACGGGGTGACGTAGGCGAGTCGAGCAGCCAATGGCGCTCGAGCAAGCGCCTCGAGACGGCGTATATAAGCAAAAATTTTTCGGCGCCGGCCATCAACGACGGGAGGCCATCTTCAGTGACGTGTAGTCTTTGAGAGAGATCCATCGGCCTCCAGGAAGCTCATTATGCGTCACAAACGCTTCAAGATCAGGGGTACGCCCCTCAACGAACATCCATTCTCCAAGACATCTCTCCTGAAGCTCTTTAAAGACGTTGCAGGAGTAACACCCAACGACATCAAGCAGGAAGGCACGGACATCCTTTTCTTCTTTTATAGTGAGGAGGAAGTCGACAAACTTCTGTCTTACAGCGCTAACTTCTCCAACCAACACCTTCGTCTCAACTTCCCACGCCAGTACCTGGCTGAACACTCTGTCGTTATTCACGATCTCAGTCAATGGATCGTGGAACAAGATGACGCTGATGATAGTGCGTTCATGCACGACTTCAAGGCATCAAACCCGGACCTACGGCTTCACCAAGCTCAATTCTTCAATTCAAGTCGCTCCCTGAAGCTGACCTTCGAGACGGTAGCTTCGGCTACTATGGCTACCAGAAATGGAGTTTACAGCTTTGGAATTCACATTCCGCCTTTCCGTGTGAAGATGGAACGTTTTCACATCGTCAACCAGTGCCTCCGATGCTACGAGTACACCCACTCCACCAGCAAATGTACCCAGCGGATTCAGAAGTGTAGCCTCTGCTCAGCTGACCACCATTACTCCATCTGCAAGTCTGAAACACTATGCTGCTTGCTGTGCAAAGGCGATCATCCAGCAATCTCCATACATTGTCCTCACAGACAAAACGCTATTAAAAACATGGAGAAATCCACATCTTCAACCGGAGCCAGTACCTCTGAAGCAACAAGCCAATCAGCGACCACCTCTACTTCAGGTTTCAACGCCCAAGCCGCCATCTTCCCGGAGCTCCCGGGAGGACGTCCCACTGCTACTACCAGCCAATGGGGAGCCAGCTCCCAAACGCCAACCAGCGATTCGTCGAGCCAGCCATCGCCACCGGCCCAACCAAAGACAAAGCTAATTGGGCAGAGCACAGTAAAAGCTCTGATATCAACAGCCAGAATTACTGCTGGCAATAACCCCCGAGAATTCGTGAGGCTTCTGAAAATTCTGTACAAGGCGAACGGTCTCCCTACCTTCATTGTTCCTGAGGAAGTTTTCAACGCTCCGCGTTCATCTCCAACAACTGACCCTGTAGAGGAGGATGCTGACTCTACATCCGACGACGACGATTCCGCCACTGCAATGCAGCCCTCAGATCCTGTTCGGGTACCTACAGCTCACAAGACTCTGCCTCATGTGACCCCCACTTCTGCATCAGTTCCCGTTACCAACCATGACATCACTGTGAACGCAGCCACGCTTTCTGACATACTGTCAGCTCCTGCTCCACACGCTTCTCCAGCTGCTGCTGTCCCTTCACCCGTCTCAGTGGCGAATTTCGCTGCTATCGACCCTTGGTGTGACCCTATAGAGGGTACCGACTATGCAGCACCTTCTGCTGCAGTACCTACCGCTGTTACACACCCTCCGAGAACTCTACCTTCAAGACATCAACCCTCAAGAACCCAACCTTCAAGAAATCTACCCCAGCGTGTCAACACCCCTGCTCCTCACTCATCTGATGAATCGGATGAGGACGTATCTGTCGGTACACCATCACCCCCAAGGAAAGATCACCTTCAAGCATCAACACGAACCGTGACCACCAAGACCGACAAGCCCAAAAAAAAGAACAACGATCAAAGTTTGGTGAAATCAACAAGAAAGAAGACTCCTAACGAACTGACTTAACATCATCTGACATCAAACCTCCACTGCCAGCTGCTTGCGTTCCCGGCCTCTGTGTGTATTGCAAATGACACCCCACTCAATTCTACTTTCATCTGATCAAGCTCAAATCCACGGTGGTTGGGCCACCGATCTTTCATCTCCCCTCTTCACCTCATCTCCAGATCCTTGCTCAAGATTTCTGCAACCTCGCCCCGTTCTTCCATCCCCTGCTTGCCAGCTCTATGGACTTTTTAATCCGTAATCCGGCCATCAACGCCAGTACCTGGCTGAACACTCTGTCGTTATTCACGATCTCAGTCAATGGATCGTGGAACAAGATGACGCTGATGATAGTGCGTTCATGCACGACTTCAAGGCATCAAACCCGGACCTACGGCTTCACCAAGCTCAATTCTTCAATTCAAGTCGCTCCCTGAAGCTGACCTTCGAGACGGTAGCTGCGGCTACTATGGCTACCAGAAATGGAGTTTACAGCTTTGGAATTCACATTCCGCCTTTCCGTGTGAAGATGGAACGTTTTCACATCGTCAACCAGTGCCTCCGATGCTACGAGTACACCCACTCCACCAGCAAATGTACCCAGCGGATTCAGAAGTGTAGCCTCTGCTCAGCTGACCACCATTACTCCATCTGCAAGTCTGAAACACTATGCTGCTTGCTGTGCAAAGGCGATCATCCAGCAATCTCCATACATTGTCCTCACAGACAAAACGCTATTAAAAACATGGAGAAATCCACATCTTCAACCGGAGCCAGTACCTCTGAAGCAACAAGCCAATCAGCGACCACCTCTACTTCAGGTTTCAACGCCCAAGCCGCCATCTTCCCGGAGCTCCCGGGAGGACGTCCCACTGCTACTACCAGCCAATGGGGAGCCAGCTCCCAAACGCCAACCAGCGATTCGTCGAGCCAGCCATCGCCACCGGCCCAACCAAAGACAAAGCTAATTGGGCAGAGCACAGTAAAAGCTCTGATATCAACAGCCAGAATTACTGCTGGCAATAACCCCCGAGAATTTGTGAGGCTTCTGAAAATTCTGTATAAGGCGAACGGTCTCCCTACCTTCATTGTTCCTGAGGAAGTTTTCAACGCTCCGCGTTCATCTCCAACAACTGACCCTGTAGAGGAGGATGCTGACTCTACATCCGACGACGACGATTCCGCCACTGCAATGCAGCCCTCAGACCCTGTTCGGGTACCTACAGCTCACAAGACTCTGCCTCATGTGACCCCCACTTCTGCATCAGTTCCCGTTACCAACCATGACATCACTGTGAACGCAGCCACGCTTTCTGACATACTGTCAGCTCCTGCTCCACACGCTTCTCCAGCTGCTGCTGTCCCTTCACCCGTCTCAGTGGCGAATTTCGCTGCTATCGACCCTTGGTGTGACCCTATAGAGGGTACCGACTATGCAGCACCTTCTGCTGCAGTACCTACCGCTGTTACACACCCTCCGAGAACTCTACCTTCAAGACATCAACCCTCAAGAACCCAACCTTCAAGAAATCTACCCCAGCGTGTCAACACCCCTGCTCCTCACTCATCTGATGAATCGGATGAGGACGTATCTGTCGGTACACCATCACCCCCAAGGAAAGATCACCTTCAAGCATCAACACGAACCGTGACCACCAAGACCGACAAGCCCAAAAAAAAGAACAAAGATCAAAGTTTGGTGAAATCAACAAGAAAGAAGACTCCTAACGAACTGACTTAACATCATCTGACATCAAACCTCCACTGCCAGCTGCTTGCGTTCCCGGCCTCTGTGTGTATTGCAAATGACACCCCACTCAATTCTACTTTCATCTGATCAAGCTTAAATCCACGGTGGTTGGGCCACCGATCTTTCATCTCCCCTCTTCACCTCATCTCCAGATCCTTGCTCAAGATTTCTGCAACCTCGCCCCGTTCTTCCATCCCCTGCTTGCCAGCTCTATGGACTTTTTAATCCGTAATCCGGCCATCACAAACCACAGTTGTTCACCATGGCTCGCACCAAGCAGACTGCTCGCAAGTCCACGGGAGGCAAGGCTCCTCGTAAGCAGCTGGCCACCAAGGCAGCACGCAAGTCTGCTCCTGCCACAGGGGGCGTGAAGAAGCCTCACCGTTACAGGCCCGGAACGGTCGCCCTGCGTGAGATCCGTCGTTACCAGAAGAGCACAGAGTTGCTCATCAGGAAACTTCCCTTCCAGCGTCTGGTGCGCGAGATTGCCCAGGACTTCAAGACCGATCTTCGCTTCCAGTCGTCTGCCGTCATGGCTTTACAGGAGGCATCCGAGGCTTACCTGGTCGGTCTCTTCGAGGACACTAACCTCTGTGCCATCCACGCCAAGCGTGTCACCATCATGCCAAAGGACATTCAGCTTGCTCGCCGTATCCGTGGAGAGCGTGCATAAGCTAAAACGACCACCCTAGTATACACCAAACTCGGCCCTTCTCAGGGCCAAAATATCCTTCTAAGGAGATTTCAGACATTCCTAGCATCAGTCATATGAATTAACCTTCATCTATACATATAATAAATAAATAAATACAATAATTTAGGTGTCATACATACACTGTACACGTGATATCAATAAATCAAGTCATTTGTAGTACAACCTGTCCTCTTACAAACAAAACGCCGTCGCTTTTCATTCTTATGCACTGCCAAGGATCCTCCCCCCCCCCCCCCCCCCCCCAAAAAAAAAAAAAAAAAAAAATTGTCATACTGTACTAGAAATAAAAGCAGCTTGTATAAGTGACATACTGTCCTGTCCTGTTTTATTCTGTTTTTGGTCCTCTGGCTTAATCTGTTAAGTTAGGAGATGACATTTTAAATTAACCGTTTTCTTGACATTTTCAAACCTTAAGAGGGTGGCCTGCATAGTAATCCTAATGTGGAACATAACAATGAATCTCTAATCTCTAGAAAAAAGATACCGAGTGTTTATATGTGTGTTGAGAGAGAGAGAGAGAGAGAGAGAGAGAGAGAGAGAGAGAGAGAGAGAGAGAGAGAGAGAGAGAGAGAGAGAGAGAGAGAGAGAGAGAGAGAGAGAGAGACATGCAGAGACAGAGACAGAGACAGAGACAGACAGACAGACAGACAGACAGAGACTGAGAGAGAGAAACACACACAGACAGTTTCATAAATATTCTCATTTTATAGCTATTTGCTTTCAGTGACAGAGGTTTTTGTTATAATAGTATTGGTGTCTAACACTCACAATCTCTTTAGAAATTAAAGTGTGGCTCCAATGGAGCCGAGTTTGTTGGTTTGAGGCCAAGCCACCACCACAGGGCAGTAAGTAAGCCGTTTACTTGGAGGAGGTGTACTTGGTGACGGCCTTAGTGCCCTCAGAGACGGCGTGCTTGGCCAGTTCTCCGGGCAACAGGAGCCTTACAGCCGTCTGGATCTCCCGACTGGTAATGGTGGAACGCTTGTTGTAGTGGGCCAGGCGAGAAGCCTCGGCGGCGATGCGCTCGAAGATGTCGTTCACGAACGAGTTCATGATCGACATGGCTTTGGAAGAGATACCAGTGTCGGGGTGGACCTGCTTCAGCACTTTGTAGATGTAGATGCTGTAGCTCTCCTTCCTCCTGCGCTTCTTTTTCTTATCGCCCTTGGCAATGGCCTTCTGGGCCTTTCCGGCCTTCTTGGCAGCCTTTCCAGATGCCTTGGGTGGCATGATGATGCTCGTGCTGGCTGGCGTTGCGATACAATAATGAACTTTTGCGCGAGTCGAGCTTTCCTTTTATATCCCGCTCGCGACTCAGCTCAGAGCGGGTCGCGTGGCGGAGCGCGCTGATTGGTCAGTGGCGGACTCCCTTGATCCTGAGCGGGGTATATAACACGAAGCTCGATCTGCGGGCCGGCGACCCCGATAAGATTAAGACACAAACTTTCGACCGAAAACCTAGATCAGGCTCTCTGCACCCAGCACTGCCGGGTGGGTAAATATTAGGCAGCAACGTAGAGCCATGATTTACCGCATAAAGGTCCGGTTTCGTGACGAAACCACTTACACCGGACCCCAATTACTAAGGAAAATCGTTGACATCACGAATGCAGCCCCGTTGGACATCCGTGACGATGCTGACGGCGCTGTACTTCTTTATTCAAGCGAGCAAGCTCTGGAGCAACTGTTTGCACCAGAACACCAGGACGCCCTACGAAACGCCAACCTGATCATCACTCCTAACCGTCGCTACTTGGCTGAACGAACCATCTTCGTCAGCCACACAAGTGTCTACATCGCCACCCAAGACCCTGGTACCATACTTGATAGTATCAACACCAGAAACCCGGCTCTGACTGCTGCTACAGTCAAGGTCATCAAGAACAACGACAACCCTAGGCCTACTCTCAAGGTCACCTTCACAACAGCTGCTGCAGCGACCCAAGCTGTGGAAAATGGATTTAGATGTCTGGATATTTCCATCACACCTGACACTGTAAAGAAGGAACGGTACTACAACATTCGCCAGTGCTTTAAGTGCTACAAGTACGATCATGATACCAAGAACTGCCAACAAGCAGAGGTTAAATGCAGCATTTGTACCCAGGATCATCACTTCAAAACCTGCCGGTCAACCACCAAACTGTGCCTCAATTGTGGAGGAGCTCACATCGCCGTCTCCATGGACTGCCAAGTACGACTAGACGAAATAAATAAAACAGCAACTGCCAACCCAACAACCAATCAGCCGGCGAGCTTCAATATCCAAGCTACATCGTTTCCAGTGCTTCCCAACGCTTCTGCTCCTGCTACACAGACGTCCACACCAGGCCAGACCACCCCCCAATGGGGACCCAGGACACAGGCGACTGCAGCTCAGCCAACCAACTTGACTGTCAACCAATCAGCGGCCTCGACCAACACCACTCTCATCCCATGCCTGATCAGTGTAGCTGAGAGAGAGGCGGGAACAGACAACGCAAAATACGTGAGAGTACTGAACATGCTGCTCGCCCAGAACAACCTGCCTACAATGTTGATACCAGCAGACCTATTTCAACATCACAACGCTGCTTCAACCCAAACAGACGAAATTCCAACACCAACAGTAACCGCAGTCATACCGCAACCACCACCACCGGAGTCGAACCCAGCACAAGTCACCCAGGCAACAGCATCCACCCAGACTACCACCACAGCAGACAAGTCAACCTCATCACCTGCCCCCACCAGCCCGAGACGGAAGAAAATGAGAGCAAAAAGGAGACCAAGAAGTCAGCAAGTGGAATCAGAATCAGATTCAGAACCAGAGTCCCTAGAAGCCTTGGCTGAGACCTTCACATATGAGGCCCCAGACTTCGACCTAAACCCAAGCAAATCAAGCAAGAAAGTGCCCTGCTTTGGACTTTACCTCAATCACGGTGGCAATTTCAACGGCAATCGAAGCACAAGAATGGTCATTGCCTTAGAATGCAACAGGATCATGAACCAGCTCAGGAAAACCATTCCTTACCCTGTGTTTGTCCACCACGAGACCGTGGAACGCTATGTAGACCTCTGCGCTCTGGAGAGTGCATACATCGACCCTAAATTCGACGTCAAGAGGGGACAAGTGACCTTCCTGGAAGAAGATGAAGACCCGACAGGAATACCAATACCACCGCTAACATTCGGGAAGTACATGCGAATACCTCCTGGCCAAGACACCACCAAGCAACAGTGAACTTACCTCTCACCATCTCAATAAGGAAGACGCCTCCTCCAAGCCAGACAGACCACCTCAAGTGAACCAGGACGACATCACCCTGCCCCACCACTAGCCTCCTGCCGCCCAAGAAGAACTTAAGCTACAGGCTTTGACTGAAAAAACATCTCCAATCCAAGGTGGACGGGCCACCGAACTTTCAAGCCTCCTCTCTCCACATCCAAATCCTCTTCCAAGAATTTCATCGCCCCATCCTTCTTCCTCCCACATCCTTTCCAAGCTCTTTGGACATCAAAGCGAAAGCGAAGCCGGCATAAAACACCACAAACCCACAACAGCAGCAGCAATGTCAGGACGCGGCAAGGGAGGCAAAGTGAAGGGCAAGTCAAAGTCTCGCTCCAGCAGGGCCGGACTTCAGTTCCCCGTGGGCAGAATTCACCGTCTGCTGCGTAAAGGCAACTACGCCGAACGCGTCGGTGCTGGCGCTCCTGTCTACCTGGCAGCCGTCATGGAATACCTCGCTGCCGAAGTTCTGGAGCTCGCCGGTAACGCCGCACGTGACAACAAGAAGACCCGTATCATCCCACGTCACTTGCAGTTGGCCATCCGCAACGACGAAGAACTCAACAAACTTCTGTCTGGCGTAACCATTGCACAGGGAGGTGTTCTTCCAAACATTCAGGCAGTTCTTTTGCCAAAGAAGACAGAGAAGAAGTAAGCACTTCTGCCACCCACCACGACAAATACCATAACCAGGCTCCATCCGGAGCCACACACACTTTAATAGAGAGATTCAAGTAGACAATCAACTTTCAAACATTAATAATAACATTTATATTGATTTCATTTGGAATGTGTACATAACAAACAAAACAAAATTATAGGGGATATTCAGCATCACTTGGAATATTAACCAATCATATAAATCCAATATATATTTTATATTTTACTTTAAGCGAGGAATTCATATTCTATCAATTTTTAATCATACAAATGAACAAAAGCAATTCTTCACTAGACGTAATGAATGAATAAATGATCAAGGTTTTAATGTGTTTCATGAATAAATATATATATATATATATATATATATATATATATATATATATATATATATATATATATATATATATATATATATATATATATATATATATATATATAATATAATATATTATAATATATTATAATACTTGTGAACCAGAATATGTTTGAGCAGCAGCGATCGTGCCATTGGCCGAAGTGCAACAATTCAAATAATTTAAAGGGCCTGCTCGGGTATATAAGAGAGGCTGGGAGACTGGGGCCGGTGGTGGGTGATGGGAGGTGATGGTGTGGTGTGGTGTTGTTAAGAGTTGATTTACGGCCAGCCAGCCAGCTGCAGCCAAGGCAGGGCAGGGCAGGGCAAGGCAAGGCAAGGCAAGGCAAGGCAAGGCAAGGCAATAACAGGACAGGACAGGCAAGGCAAGGCAAGGCAAGGCAAGGCAAGCAGGCGGGCGGGCGGGCGGGCGGGCGGGCGGGCGGGCAGCCAGCCAGCCAGGCAGGCAGGCAGGCAGGCAGGCAGGCAGGCAGGCAGGCAGGCAGGCAGGCAGGCAGGCAGGCAGGCAGGCAGCCAGCCAGTCAGCCAGCCAGCCAGCCAGCCAGCCAGCCAGCCAGGCAGGCAGGCAGCCAGCCACTCCCACTTTGTATTTATATGCATTCAATTTATATTCAAACATTATATATGTTAAGGGCCTAGTTTTAGTGTTTATTTTAAAAATGACAAACATCGAGTCGTTTTACCAGTCCTTTAGCGTTAACGGTGATGCATTTTAAAACTGAACAGAAATCACCTTTTCTGGATATATCAAATATCGAATCCGCTTAATGTGCCTACAATTCAATCATTCAAAAAATACATAATTTACATCATGCCTTTTCATAGAACAGACAATAAGATTTGAGACAATAAGAACTTTAGTTTTATAACTAAAGTTGCACAATTATACCAACTCTATGGTGGCTGGGTGGTAAGGTGTGTGGCTGGTGTTTTGGAAGTCGCGAGTTCAAACGACCCAATGGGAGTACTTTTTTTTTTTTTATGCCATACAATCTTCCTAGTACTATTATGTAGGTGTGTGTGTGTGTGTGTTTTTATTCATTCTTTGGTTTTATAGATGACATACATATTGACTCCTTTTACCGGTCCTTAATTAGGCTCTGGGGAAGCAATGGTGGTGGTGGTGGTGCATTTAAAACTAAACCAAAAATCACCAGTTCTGGACGCGTCAAATATCATATCCGCTTAATGTGTCTACAACCTAATTACTTAAAACTACACTATTTAATTCATTCATATCATGTGCATATTGGTCATTATGCTCATACAACCGACATAACAATTTATTTTCATTATTAGAATCATACATTTCATCAAGTAATACAGATACAAAGAGATTTTCTTTCTGAGAAGACCGTTAGTATTGGCTGGCTGGCAGGCAGGCAGGCAGGCATTTGAGGGTTATTATTTCGCCTGTTGATTGGGGGGAGGGTTGATGTGTTAGGGGGTTTTCGGTTAGGTGTGGTGGTGGTGATTGGTGGTGATTGGTGGTGGTGGTGATTGGTGGTGATTGGTGGTGAGTAGTGGTGGTGGTGGTGGTGGTGGTGGTGGTGGTAGTAGGTGGGAGGGGGGGGGGGGAAGGGGAATGATGGTCTGTGGATTCCTTCTCCGTACCCCTTACATATAAGCAAAAACATGCCTTCCTGTGGGTATAGAAACATTAACACAAATTATATCAGTAACTGATATTGTAGCCTTTTAAACAGAAAAGATTTGTACATACAAATACTTTTAAATTATCATTTATTTGTGGAAATGACATTTACGTCATTAAATTGATACCTCAGCATCAAGTGTCCTGCAGTGGTCCAGTGGTAAAGTGTATATAAGTGATGCGTATTCTTGGAGTTGCGAGTTCAAACCCGGATTAAGCTATATATATATATATATATATATATATATATATATATATATATATATATATATATATAAACAATCGAAAAAACGAAAACAAGCGAAAACAATCTCGCTTAATATAGTGTGTGAGGCTTTATACAAAAACAAACAACCAAAACAAAACATGTTGTATATATATATATATATATATATATATATATATATATATATATATATATATATATATATTTATATATACAACATGTTTTGTTTTGGTTGTTTGTTTTTGTATAAAGCCTCACACACTATATTAAGCGAGATTGTTTTAAACATGACATACATATTAATTCATTTTACCAGGCCTTATTCCACACAACTCCGTGAATTTCCCGTGGAGCCAGCCAGCCAGCCATTCAAACAAAAACAAACGAAACAAAACAAAACAAAACAAAAAACATTATTGCCAACAGCATTTGGTGTTCCCAGGCGGTCACCCATCCAAGTACTAACCAAACCCAACGTTGCTTAACTTCGCTGATCGGACGAGAAGCGGTGTTCTCAACGTGGTATGGCCGTTGGCATGAGACTGCCTACACATTGTGGCTAATAACCAACTCTTTTTAGTCATCACGGCAGGATACGGACCTTCTTGTGGTGTCTTAATGGTAATTGTATCCTAACATATTTTGTCTCCTTGGCATGGATATTTAACATCGTTTATTCAGTCTTGGGTTTATGTTCTTTCGCCATTTACAGACATTTTACATCTACCTACTTCCTCAGCCTACCCTGCCAATTTCTAATGAATTTGTGGATTTTCTTTTGTAATACATACATGTGTGTGCTCATCTGCTCTTCAGTTTTTATGATATTTGTCTCATCTGTCCTGCTTTATGATACTTTTACAAAGAACATGAACAAATGCTTCTATTTTAGAGAAGATATGGGATCCAGGTTTCGGAGCCGTAAAACCAACCGTCGTGATTGGTGGACGAGTTGCCAGGTTGCAGCTTCTGTACCGTGCCGGCACATAAATAGGTTCGGCTCAAGCGGCGGCAGCATCATTCCCCCGTGACTGTCTGAGCGTCTCTCATCACCTTGGTTATCTCATCATCATCATGGTAGAAGCAAAGCCTACCAAGAAGGCTGCGGCTGCTGCTGCTGTGGTGGCCACCACCAGGAAACCTCGCGTCCAGGTTGCTCACCCGAAAACTAGTCAAATGGTTCTAGCCGCGGTCGCAGCACTCAAAGACCGTAAGGGCTCGTCTCTACAAGCAATCAAGAAGTACGTTGTTGCCAACAACAAAGTCGAGGCTGCCAAGATCGCCATTTACATCCGAAGATTTCTCAAGAAAGCAGTGGCTGACGGCATTCTTGTTCAGACCAAGGGAAGTGGAGCTAGTGGATCATTCAAGCTGGCCGTAGCAGAGAAGAGGGCCGTTCTAACTCCCAAGAAAGCCACCACAACCAAGAAACCATCTACAGCAGCAAAGAAGGCCGTGGTAACTCCCAAGAAAGCCGCCACAAGCAACAAACCACCTACAGCCTTGAAAAAGAAGCAGCAGCAGCAGCTTGTTGTTGGGAACAAAAAGCCCAAAATAAAGAGAGCTTCAAAATCTCCCAAACCACCCAAGGCAAAGAAAGCTGTCAAGAAAACAACAAAGGCAAAATAAACGACGACATGCAAGCAGCATGAATACACATGACAATAAACATCCAGGCCTCCCCCCTCAGTGGAGGGGCCTCATATGATTCCAAAAAGAGTTTAGTTTTGTAGACAAATAAATCATTACTTTTGGGGTAGATTTACTCTGTATATTATATATATATATATATATATATATATATATATATATATATATATATATATATATATATATATATATATATATATATATATATATATATATATATATATATATATATACACACACATACATGGGTGAGGTGATATGGTACCAAAGTTTTGGGTGAGGTGATTGACATTTACACAAGATAAAACACGAACCAATGGGAATAAAAACATAAGAATGGAAGTAACTGCAGAAGGCCTATTGGCCCATAACATAAGCACTTCCTCTTGATGCTTCTATATTGGTTCGGAGTCTTGAAGCTATAATATATATATATATATATATATATATATATATATATATATATATATATATATATATATATATATATATATATATATATATATATATATATATATATATATATATATATATATATATATATATATGCACACAAAACTAAATAGTCTTGTTAGACAAATTGCCCCTATTAGAGGCAAGTTGACTAACAAGCCGAATGACTGCAATTGTTTTGAATTTGAGTTAAATCTAACATAGAAATGTAATCAAACCTAACCTAACCTATGCTAACCCAAGCTAAGCTAACCTAACCTAACCTAAGCTAAGCTAACCTAACCTAACCTAACCCAGCAATTCATGATCTTAATATAATACTGTTAATTGGATAAACCAATTTGGAAAGAAATGTTCGAAAATAACAAAATTAACTGTGCTTGTTAGGAAAATTGGGCCTTGCATACTTGTCCCAATAGTGTGGTTCTCGCTTTTAGGTACGACATAAACGTATACCTAAGTTGAGAGAGAAAAAGATTCGCACTCAAACATGCATATCGATTGCCAGTCCTGAATTCTGGGTAGATATTCGTGTCCTCCCTTTTCATTTACCATCATTTGGATACTATCAAAACAGCTCTGAGAAGGATAAAATGAATAAAACGGGTAGCTCACTCATGTAAAAAGGAAGAGTTGGGAAAGATCTCTCTCTCTCACTCTCCCTCACCCCCCCCCCCACCACCAATGATCCTGCTCTGCTAGTATATAACGGAACAAACCTTCCCCCCCCCCCACCCCTCCCTCCCCAATCAGAGTCCCTTTAAGCATGCGAGGATAAAAAATAGATTTCATAAGACCCAATGTGCTAGCTGATATCAAAACAATTTATGTTATCGTCTATTAAGCCCTTCAGTAAAAAAGTATAGGGACCTAATTAGGTCCCGTTTTGAGGTGGTGGTGGGTGGAATCGATGGATTAGCCAAGCTCTTATCCGCCGAATCCGTAGAGGGTACGACCCTGGCGCTTCAGAGCGTACACCACGTCCATGGCAGTGACGGTCTTCCTCTTGGCGTGTTCCGTGTAGGTTACAGCATCACGGATGACGTTCTCGAGGAACACCTTCAGGACGCCACGGGTCTCTTCGTAGATGAGACCCGAAATACGCTTCACGCCGCCACGACGAGCTAAGCGACGAATAGCGGGCTTGGTGATGCCCTGGATGTTGTCACGTAGCACCTTACGATGACGCTTGGCGCCACCCTTTCCGAGTCCCTTGCCTCCCTTGCCGCGTCCAGTCATGGTGTTGAAGTTGTGTGAATAATAAAATTTCGGCACGATTTCCCCAGACTATATCCCGTCAAGCGGACGTACTTGTAGCATGGCAACTCCTAACTCCTGCCTGTCCTTACTTTATGCTTGTACTCGAGCAGAAACACGGCTTTCTCACAACGCTTTCAAAACTGCAGTTGCCTACTCGTCTGTTTCACGTCTCTGTGAAATGACTTTTGCACAAATCCAAAAAATAGAGCAAAATCAGCGATAATAGTGTTTGAGGTGAGCTGCCTGTTGGCTGCAGCCAGAGGAAGGAGGGGAGGGGCAACGGGGTGACGTAGGCGAGTCGAGCAGCCAATGGCGCTCGAGCAAGCGCCTCGAGACGGCGTATATAAGCAAAAAAATTTTTCGGCGCCGGCCATCACGACAGATCACGATCACGACAGACTCAGCAACTAGCAACCGTCGCGGTCGGACGTGCTCGCGTTGCTCCAGCTCTTCTCTCTCGCACCCAGTACTGCAGGGTGGATAAACAATTGGCAGCAGACTTGCGTCTCTCTAGATGGTCAGACCCCACTCCTAACTTGGTATTTTATGCCGGGTAGAGACGGGAGGCCATCTTCAGTGACGTGTAGTCTTTGAGAGAGATCCATCGGCCTCCAGGAAGCTCATTATGCGTCACAAACGCTTCAAGATCAGGGGTACGCCCCTCAACGAACATCCATTCTCCAAGACATCTCTCCTGAAGCTCTTTAAAGACGTTGCAGGAGTAACACCCAACGA